>NW_027176680.1:0-20000 GCF_023349555.1 Cebidichthys violaceus
ATTAGCAGCCCCCCCCCACACACACACACACACACCCCATGTGTGCGGATGTGTGACTGAGAAGCTGGTGTGTAGGAGTGTGCAAAGCCTCAGTTTAGCAGTTGTATATTTGGAAACAAGAAGCATATCAACAACATTAATATCTGCGATTTGGAGAAAATGTCGCTGAAGATGGTTTTAAGTGATTATCTGAAGACGGCGATGCCAAAGCAGAATGTTGTTCATGTGAGAGTCACTAAAAAAAAAAATACTTGCACTTAACGCCGGAAACAAAAAATAAATTGGTCGTAACGAGCGACCGATTTATTTTACTTTGAAGAAAATGGTCGGTCGTGTTTGTTTCGGCTCTGGCTTTTTGTTTCTGAGCGGTAAGCCGTCGCTATTTTATGCTTTATTGTGCAAGTATTTTATCTGTGTTTCTGAAAAGATCTGCTGTCGTCGTATCTGTCACCACCACTCCATTGAGACCGCTGGTTGGTCACCATGGATGGCCTCCATGTGTCCTTTTTAGTGGCTTTTTTTTTTTCTGTAGGTGAAGTCTGGTTTTTGGTCACATTTGTGCTTGTCTGTGTTCCTCACTGTCTTTCATGGTAAGCATTTAAAAAAAAAAAAACAACAACACATCTCTTCATTCCTCTTCCTCTCTTCCCTTTCACTCACTCTCTCGCTCCTACTGGCCGTTCATCACTTTCTCCAAAAAACAAACACAAATGTATCTTTTCTTATCTCCTTTCTTCAGTAAATTGGAAAATAGAAATGACGAGGAAAAACGGCATGACGCGTCTCTCTTCGCACAAAACAAATCATCGTCGGCGAGTTCGATCTATTCGGGCGTCGCCGACATATACTTATTAAAACAGCCGCCCGAATGGGGAAGTGCTGTTGAAAGGAGACTTAAGAAAAGAAAAGGGAAAGGGCCTTTTGTTGTGACCCTTCAGTGTCGGTTCCAAGTTGTCATCCCAGGCCTTCATGTGACTCTCCTCGCATCTCTCTTATCCCCTTCCTAGTGTCTGGTTAGGTTGACCGTGATCACCCAAAAGCAGATCTTCTCCTCTGAAAATAAGGTTACTCATTTCTCCTCCTGTGGAATGTGTAATGCCCCTGCACGGATCTCTTCTCTCTCTCTCTCTCTCACATTATTTTGCTTGTGACTACAACTCGTCTTGGGCGACTTGAATAAACTGCATAATCACAGAATGTTGCGGACCAGTTTTTTTTTTATTTTTATTTATTTCTAACACACTGCTTAGCTCTGGCTTGAGCATGACCTGAATGTGCGTGCATCTATCTTGGCGTCAGTGAGTGTTCTTCGTAAAAAAAAAACCCAACCAAAAACAAGATATGATGAAGCTAATAACCGCTTTTGACGGAGTTTTAACATCCATGCAGACCCGGGCCACTAAATGTTCCATAACGCTAAGCTAAACATTTGGACCCTCGAGTCTGCAGCAGTTTCCCCTCGAAGCAAACCATGCATATAGACTCCCTTCCTCTCCGAAGTGACACACCCACCAGAGGCATCAACATGCGCACAACTGATCCCTCAGCTGCTGTTTGTAGTGAGAGTCGAGACAAACTGTGAAAACAGTAATGAAATGATAATAATAGGGGGAGGGGTTAACTTTTTAGATCTATTTTATTTCATCCCATAAACTACATTTTCCATTTTTAAGTCCCCATTCCAGTAGTCAGTAGGGCTGTCCCGAATACCATTATGAGTTTTGGAAGTAATCAACAGTGAATATTTAAAGCTTCGGCCGCGATCAAAACAGCGATTTTAACCGAAAAAGCAATTTTTGTTTTGTTTTTTGGACTAGTTTGGGCGATGCACACACTCCTCTCCTCATCTCTGAGTGAGTGTAGACGTACCTCAAAGAGTCCCCGCAGTAGTATTGTTTGTATTTTTATTTTTCAATTCTACCATTACCTTTTTCTTTACCTTTTCTCCAAAAGGTTTGGTGTGTTTTATGCGTTTTTCTAATCGTGAAGGGTAAAACAAAAATCTGAAAACCAAAATTTAAAGGCGAATACCTACCGAACGAATATTCGGGTCCAGCCCTAATGCTCACTCCCTTTGGCCCCAATTCTTTTCCCTCAAAAGAGAGGGCAAACATTCATATAAAACCCCCATTAAGTGTAAAAAAAAAAAATGAATGTTGATGCCAATCGTGGGAGTGGTCCATCACAGCGCTGTGCTGTTTTTTTTTTTTCTTCTTCATTGTCTTTAATCCACTGCTGTGTTTTTAACGCGTGTCCGTGTCACCTGTTCTAGGCCTTGGCCAGTATGAGTTTGAACACCCAGCCCATCCTGAACCTGGAGAAGTTCCAGGAGGGTCACGAGATGCCTCTGCTCCCGCCGGGACGAGACAAAGCCTCTCCGTCCTCCACCGAGTTCAACCCTCTCATTTACGGCAACGACGTCGATTCTGTGGATGTGGCCACCAGGCAAGCTACGAACGTTCCTCTCTGTCCATTTGAATTATAACCTATAGATGCTCCGATATGGAATTTCAGGGCCGACGACCAATAAAATAATCCTACAAATGCAAGAATGCCAAGAGGACAATAAATACATATATTTTTAAGTTTAAATTTTTAGTTTCTTTTTCTAAAACGTCAATATGTAGAGATGTCTCACCATCCCTAGAATAAGAAATACATTTATTGTGAACCTGTTTGTAATAACAGTCAATCACTTTTTTTTTTCACATTTAGTCTAATCGACTCCAGACTTGTGCTCCTTACTGTCGAGCATGCAGAGGCCGCAAAAACATAATTAAAAATACCGTAACCTAATTATTATTATCTTCTTTCTCTTTTTAAAATGTACCTTTTGAAGTCCTTTTTTAATTGTCTCCACTGTAGCCGCTGCTCTGTGTGGAGCTAACGTCATCAAACAAAACCCAGTTTTAATTCTGCAGCCGTGCTCCGCATTAATAAAGATATTATCGGAAAAATAATAATAGTATTTTCTTACTTATCTGTCGATGCATCAGCCACCAATATGTCGTGCAATCTTAATTATATTTTGCACATTTACGATCCAAAAAACCCCCCAAAAACAAACTAACTTTCCTTTACAGGGTCGCCATGGTTCGGTTCTTCAACTCCCCGAATGTTCTCCAGGGGTTCCAGATGCACACTCGCACCTTGCGCCTCTTCCCCCGGCCCGTGGTGGCCTTCCAGTGCACGTCTTTTTTGGCGTCTCGGCCGCGGCGCTCTTGCTTCGCAGACAAACTGTCTCACACCCAGGCGGTGGAGTTCTACGGCGAATGGGCTCTGAATCCCACCAACCTCGCCTTTCAGAGGATACACAACAGTAAGGCTCTCTAATGGCGACGGTGCTCCGTGTCTTGTTCTGTTAAACTCACTCTGTTTTTTTTAGAACTTAATGCGCTACACACTTCTGTTCTCAGATGTGTTTGACCCCTCCTTAATCGGAGACAAGCCCAAGTGGTACGCGCACCAGTTGCAGCCGGTGCTCTACCGAGTGTACGACGGAAGCTCCCAGCTGGTGGAAGCCATGGCTGGTCCCTTGGAGGATGAGGGCAACGAGTCTGACCCCACCGACAGGTAAAGCTTTGTTCACACGAGCTCGCAGTGCGCCGTTTGTTGCATTGGTCTGTAGGGTGACGAAGCAAGAAGACAAAGAGCGTCAAAGCGTCCAAAAAAACCAACGTCCACAATGCCGAGGAGGGATTTTAATCAACCGTCCATAATCGTGGGACTACTTTTTTGACCTTTTTATACAAGCACCGTTAAGAAAGAAGTCAAGTATTAAATGCATTATAAAGAACGACCGGTTGAATATCCGGTAAACAATATGATTTGCCTGCTAAATATTTACTCAATTGTAGATTTTTTTAACACCTACAGCCTTAAAAAACAAATTGGTAAAATCCTCCGTCGTGCTCATAGTGCTTTTATCAGTGACGTATTTGTGACGCGTCTGAAAGGCGAGTATAAACTACCCTTAAGAATCCGCAAGATGCTTTTTAATATCTTATTTTTCATGTACGTTCGCTGCAGTGGCAGTGACAGCGAGGCATACGACGACTCCAGCTCGTCCTACTCCTCCCTTGGAGACCTCGTGAGTGAGATGATCCAAGGTGACATCCAGGGAGACACTCCAAGTAAGATGTTTGTTCCAATCATCAAGTTCTGCGTTGACCGTGTTCATACCGTCCCTTTTTTTTAAAAAATGTTTGACCATGATGTCTCAGGCTTGGACCCGCCTACGCACGCTGCACTGGGAGACGCCAGCGAGGTCGAGTTTCAGGACCTCCACGACTTCGGGGACGGCCAGGGCTCCGAGGGTCCACCGAGTGGAGACTTACCCGCCGACCCCTCTGACGGACAACCTCTCCGCTCAAGCTCCAGCACCACTGCAAGCTCAAGTCCCAGCACGGTCATCCAGGGAGTCAACCAAGTGGGTGATCTGTCCAATTTATGAATTGAGCTATATGCTTAATCGTCTATAATTCCCATTGATCTGTGTGCTCATTTTTAATTTTTTTTCCAGGAGCAAGGGGAAGCACCTGAAATCGAAGCATCAGCAGGTGCCGCTTTACAAAACCCAGTCTCGGGATTGGGCGGTCCGCCGTTCCTCAGACCCGCGCTCGACGCCGGCCTGGCGGACCCCGCCAACAAAAAGCAAGAGTACGACAACCCGTACTTTGAGCCTCAGTATGGCTTCCCCTCAGAGGATGACCCCGATGCAGAAGAGCAAGTGGAGTCATACACCCCTCGATTCAACCAGAACCTCAATGGCAACAAGTGTGTTAAGCTTGTTCATCGCTTGAATGAATGCAGCATCATCATTCAAATGGGCTCTCTGACCAACCATGCAATGTTTCTCTGTCGACGCCCAGCATGTCAGAACGTCTCCCTCCATTCATGGTGGTCTTTGAATCTGTGACGTGGTGTGATGTGGTGTGAATGCTTGAGAAGTTTCCCCATAATGCACGGTTGTGAATGTCCTGGTGTCTTTTTTTTTTTTTTTTTTGACACGCGGTAATGTCTTTTGGTCATTTGTCTTCAGGGCACAGCGTCCTCTACGTCCCTGCAGCCTGAGGCTCCCCGGAGAATCCGACGGGGAGGGAGACTCCCGCAACAGCTCGCCAAACTCCACCATTTCCAACAACAGCAACGACGGATTTGGAGGACTCATGTCGTTTGCCAGTAAGAAGTATTTTCAGCCAAGTGTAAAACATCGGAAGGTGGGCTGATTTCTGCGGGCGATGATGATGATGAAATGGAGCGGCGTAACCAACGGCACCTGTCAGACCCAGATCCTACAAGTTAAAACGTCTTAAGCTTCTGTATGGTGACGTATTTCACAGCGATAGAGTGGCGTACAGCTCAGAGTGAGGCTACATCCATACTACTCCGTTTTCGTTTGGAAACAGAGTTTTCAAATGAAAACGATCTCCGTCCACACGGCGTTTCAGCCACCGTTTCTGAAATGATCTCCGTCCACACCACACGCCTGAAAACGAATATCACGTGACTCTTCACGTACACTGGGCATGCGCCGATGTAAACAGGAAGTAGATTGTCGTATTTTGTAACTAAGCAACCAGAGTAATAACGTAGTCTTTAATGATCGTAAGTACGTGTTTGATACTTAAGATCTTCTCTCAAATCTTCCTCTATAAACTCAAACAGATACAGTTCGTGGAAAGTTTAATACGTTTTATTTTTCAGACTTAACGTTAGTTACAGCGCTGCGGGTCTCTCTCTCTCTCTGTCTCTCTGTCTCTCTGTCTCTCTGTCTCTGTCTCTCTGTCTCTGTCTCTCTCTCCGCTCACTCGCTCACTCTCCTCTCACTCTCCTCTCACTCTCCGCTCACTCTCCGCTCACTCTCTCTCACTCTCTGCTCACTCTCTCTCACTCTCTGCTCACTCTCTCTCTCCGCTCACTCACTCTCTCTCTCTCCGCTCACTCTCCGCTCACTCTCTCACTCTCTGCTCACTCTCTCTCTCCGCTCACTCACTCACTCTCCGCTCACTCTCTCTCTCTCACTCTCTCTCTCCGCTCACTCACTCACTCTCCGCTCACTCTCTCTCTCTCACTCTCCGCTCACTCTCTCTCTCTCTCTCACTCACTCTCTCTCGGAGGAGGAGGAGGAGGGAAATGCACATCATCTCTGTCGTTTTGCGTCATCCAGCGGACGTTGATCTGCATGCCGGCAACGTTTCCCTTGAATGAATTAGATCTCAGCCACGTTGTTTTGGAAATGCACACAAAGTTCTTGCCCACATCTCTTCCCGTCTCCCTCCATATTGCTCTGTTAGCCACTAACATACACAGACGGTGCGTCTTTATAAGAGCGGTGCGGCTGGTTAGTCGCCCACAGTCTCGTATGATTAGATGCCCCTAAGTGCAGGATGAGTCGTGAACATGTGAAAGCCCGGAGGGGGGGGGGGAAGGAACTGGGATTTTCTCATCAATTTATCAGACAACAGGAGATAAATACACAATAAAAACAGGGAAAATGTATTTCGTCATTTCACAGTCTTTAACGAGTCTTTAAAGACCCAGCTTGAGCTTGAACACACCCCCTCACTACTTCAGAAAGGCCTTTAAATCCACAGCGTCCAGTGGGTGTAGTTGCCCACAGGAGAGAGAACATGATGTTGCCTTGTCATGCAATTTTTTTCTGTGCTCCTGACAACTCTCTCACCGCTCTTACAGTGTTGTTTACGGCCGCTGCAGGAAGCTGCTTTTATTACAAAAATGAGACACTTTTAAGTTCATCAAGTGACTTAAAAGTGGAGGGAGTTTCTTTCAAATTAGTTGCATCTTGTTTAGATTGCTTACTCGCTCAGACATGATGACAACGAGGGTAAACATCTTCTCCGAACTGTATGTGAAGGGTAAATAATGTTAATTCTAATACTTTTGGTATTGCGTTTGAATTGTTTTCCTCTTCTCTGACTGTTTTTTTTTTTTTTTTTAACACTCCCAACGACAGGCAATCTTTACAAGAACCACGGCACCAGTTTCAGTCTGTCCAATCTGGCTCTTCCCAACAAGGCCGCGAGGGAGAAGACGCCGTTCCCCAGTTTAAAAGGTGTGACGACACAAACCCGACCGCTCACACACACACACACACACACACACACACACACACACACACACACATATGCATCTGTTCAAGGTCCTCATGAAATCCTCGTTTCTGTCATGAGAAACATTATAATAAAATGTTTTGTCTAGGACATAAAGGTACAGTAGGAAGAGTTGACAAAGGATGAGAGTCGATAAGAAATGTTTAGTAATAGTCATTATCGTTAACATTTGAGGTTTTTTTTACCCACTCATTTAATAATTTTTCCATCACTGGCTTCCATGTTTGCAGTCATGTACATATTAATAACACATTTTTATGCTTTTTTTTTTTTTTTAACCATTGAAATTTACACTCAAATACTAGGATTGTTTCCTCATGTAAGATACTACACTTCTGAATAATTAAAATAATGATCATAAATACCTTCATGGACATTGCTTATCTACTAAATAAAGTAATCTATAATTTATGTGAACTTTTCTAAACAAAACAGGATTTTAGTTTTACTTAAGTATTTTTAATTAATTAATACAAATTTTTGTCTTTCTTTTTCTGTCTTTTTGTTTTCAATTCTTTTTCTAAATTACTTTTTTTTTTTATGGGTAAAAGAATATTTCAATTTTGATATGGAGGAGGAAATGGAGCAAGCAGGTTTGTAGATCTGTTTTCATAGATTGACTTTCTTCCCGCTGGATTGCCAAACAGATATGGCGCTATTTTAAAGGAGGATATTGAGGACGCATCAAACTAAGTTTTTCTCTCAAGATTAATTGGGAAAATCCACTCAAAAGCAGACTTGATGTTGACACAGTTTGTTCCTAATCCGAAGAGATGATCAACTATTTCTCATGTGCAGTTTCTCTCATTAATTTGCCTTTTTTTTTTTTTTTTCTCCTTCTCCACTAGCTGAGAGTGTAGAATGTGTTTCTAGCATTGGTACACATGTACACACTGGTAGCATTTGGAAGCAGATAAAGCAGGTCTCAGTCTTTTCCCAAGCGAACGATCTGAAAACAACTACAGGATGTAAGGTTTTAATGAAGGACTCAGACGTTGATGCATCAGATAAATGAGTGGAAACCTAAACGTTTCTATCAAAGAGAGAGGGATTTTGCAGACACATCTGTCCTGCTTTAGAGCTACTTTACGGATTAATTAAACTGGTTAGTATTTATGATTTTTTTATTATTATTTTTTTGGGTGATGAACGTTTTAAGATGCTAATACAAATTCTGCTACGGCTGGATTTTCACTTTAACTGAGAGAAAAACCAGGTGGAGCATGATAATCTAACTCAATAGCTCCACTCCAAGTGGAATAGCTGCCATAGCAAATGTTCCGCCCCGTTGATCATGATGTGTTTTGTCTTTGTCGTTCAGATGACCCCGACAGCCCGGGTATGTCATGTCTGGTGTGATAGTCTTCTTGTAGCCCCCCCCTGACTAGGGATCTCTTGATCCTTGACGTGACCTATACCTATCTTACACCCTGTTCCTCAGCATAGGACTAAGATAGAAGATGCACCTGTTCATGTCTCTCTTGTTTATCCGTGTTTCTTCCCCTTCTGTTCCCTTGACATTCCGCTTTGTGTGACTGTGGGAGTCTTTTTGATGCGCACACACACATAAATAGTCAAAAGATTTATTTTCTGACTGAAAACGTATTGGTGTGGCATCTGCACATCCTTACTACTACAAGAAGGATGCTCAGTCCGTTTTGAACTGCATTAACCTAATTCATGTTTCTGTGTAGTTTCCTTGATGTTTTCAAATGAATCACAGGATGGTCTCTCAGCGCCTCCTGACTCGCGTGTTTTTCCTTGCTTGCTTGTGTGGCGTTTCCCACTTTTGAGTGTTTCCTTCCCCTTTTGAGGTCACTCACTAATTTAACAAAAAGATGTTGACGATCCCAGGTTTTCTAATCTCGTATTTTACTGTGTATCATGATTTATCTTTTGTTTTTGTTCCAAAAAAACAAGTTTCCTTCCTGACAGACCATGCACAAATTCCAAAGTAACAAATCCATCCATTGCTCTAGACTTGCATTGTCACAGTTGAACAGGACTGTTCAGCGTTACATCACACGGTTTCAGGCCACTCATGTGTGTATATACAGCGAAGTATGAGCGACACATAACTCATACTTGGTGCTGTACATGTTGAATGTGTCGCTCATAGACATAGAATAGGAGGAGAACGGATATTTAACTGTCAAAAGTTAAAGCTTCCATGGTGACAACGCACGTCAGCGGGGCTGTAAAGTGTTGTTGCTGGCTAGTTAGCTAGGTAGCTAGTTAGCTAGGTAGCTTGTCCTTCTCTAGAGTGAATGGGAGTGAGGCGGAGGGACCGTTAGACCCACCACTGTCATTCCAGTGTAGCATCAAAGCATGGTGGAATTAGCCAGCTAGCTAACTAGCCGGCTAGCTAACCGGCTAGCTAACTAGCCCGCTAGCTACCTAGCTCGATAGCTAACTAGCCCGCTAGCTAATTAGCCCGCTAGCTAACTTGCAAATTCCACCATGCTTTAATGCTACACTGGTTACAGAAAATGAGCCGAACAAAGGTGTTATCTGTTGATAGCGATGTGCTTTACTACGCTCTGGACAAGAGAGCGTGGATGAAGCAGGAAGTAGTTACATTTTACTCATTCACTCTGTCTCTCCGTAATGTTACTACTCGCTGCTCGTTTTAGTCGTTGCTGCAAAACATCAGTGAGTCTGTCGTAAGTCGGTTTAGTTTATACAGAAGTTAGCCCGCTATAATGGTTGCAGTGGCAACGGTACACATAAAAAATGGCCGCCACTCTGACCATCCCGCTACGTTGATTTGAATGTCCGTACTACTCCTATTTTATCTCTATGGTGTTGCCAAACACACGGTCGACTTATCGAACACTTTCAGCGTCGATGCCATCATCAGCACATGTTGTCGTTTTCTCTTCTCTGTCTGCCCTTCTCCCTTTTCTACTTTCTTTTAATTTTCTTTGTTTTGCCGCCATGTTGAGTCTGCATGTGTGTTGTGGGTTGATGTTCAGACTGGTTGTGTCTGGGCCGGTGTCGCTCTCTCTCTCTCTGTCCACCTTTTGTTCGTGGCACTAATTCTGGGTTTTGTGTGCAGTATTTGGGCTAAATTCTCTAATGGAGATAATTACAGAGGCTGGCCCGGGGAGCGGAGAAGGTGGGTTCTGCCCTTTTTAATTGAGTGAGCTGCATGCTTCTCCAAGCCAGTCAACTACATCTCCCAGCATCCCCTTCTGTCTACCCTCATTTCAGTCACCGTGTGTTTTCACGCCGCCATTCATAGTGACCGTTCCCCTTCCTCAGACGTAACCATGTCACTCCACTAGTCTGATCACGGGAACGTTTCAAAGGACTTAGGAATAATAAAGTCCACCTGGATTTAACATCCGTAGTCACAGGAACAAGTAAAACAATACACCATGCAGGAAAAAAAAACCCCACAGGGAAGCAAGTGAAGCACAAGACGGCGAACAGGATGTGGAGATGCAGAATAAGAACACAATGAGCTGAGATAATCTACCAGCATGCATTGTTCCTCGTTGTTTTTCCCGTCCTTTGATGCTCGCACAGAGTACAGGCGGGGGTTGGGCCCAATCACGCTGTAATTGTGCTGTACACAATGAGCACTATGCAAATGTTGAACCTAACTGGTGACAATCTTTATTGTCGGTGCGCTATATTCAGGCTTTTGCCCGGCGTGATGCCGGTTGTCTAGATGTTTGTCATGAAAAGTCCAACCTGGTAGAAGAGTTATGGTCGTGTCGACATTACAGATGTTTAGATGAAAGCCTCCAGACTTCTTCTTAAGAGCATTTTGTGTTTCCTTTTGAGTTGTCAGGTGGAGTTGGGGGGGGGGAACTGAGGCTGCAGGAATGAGTCCTAAAACCCCAAAAATGAGTCTGCATTTTTGAACGTCATCTAGAAGCCGATAAGTGGCCAAATGGGACGACTAAACGTCATCAGTAGAGCACTAATCCGCCTTTTTAGCTCCGTGAAGTCATGTGACCGCGGTGTAGTCGGCTTGTAGCTTAACACGGTATCAGAAAAGTTTGTTTACCACTGAGCTTTATTTTTCTGCAATAATCCCAAAAAATCCAATCCGTCATCCCTGCAGCGCTGTGTTTCAAGAGGACATTAGTGGAGCTCAGGAGCTAAAGACAGGAAATTAATTCAATCAAGCAACTGATATAGAAATTTAAAAAAAAAGCAAGCGATGCAGCTAAACACGGGACCAGTAATACGTGCAGCACAAATAAAACCTCTCAGAGTTTCACCGTCTTGGGTTTAAGCATCCAATGGAGCATCTTTGCTTCCTGCTTCGAGCCATCTTGTGGTGCTGCCGTCGCCTTTTTAAAATGAATTATGACAATCCCATCAGAAAATCTTCAATCGATTCATAAAGTAGGCCATCTTAGATAGAAAACCCACCTCCGGCTCGCATTACAATTTCCTGTCTCCCCCGAAGGCGTCTTCTTTTCTCGTGCGTTGCGGGTTTTCCAATTTAGGTTTTGTGTTTTTAAATGTAAATGGTTACCTGTCCGTCACACAGGTTCTTCCATTGCGTCTGCGTCACTGAAAGTGTGCAGAGCCGACGATACTCCATGACAGAAATGTGTGGGTTCTAGTCCAGAAGATACCTTCGTTATTTGGTGTCGCAGCCAGTCCGATGTAAAGAAGGGGCGTTTACATGCATGCTCTTAGAATGGGATCAAAGCATTTTTTACGTCTTTAGTCGGAGTGACTGACTGAGGGGTTTATTATTAGTCAAATCCGGCCTACAATCCGGCTGGTGTTGACACCAGAGTGACACTTTAGTCTGCTGATGATGAGCTTAGTCTGTAAGCTGGCCTGTTAGTGCGGATGAATTTAAGCTTTGTCTGGTCCAGACTTGTGATTCCGATCAGCTTCGCTACGATCTCTGCCTTGTTCCTCAAGGTCGACGGATCGTCTGACTCCTGAGGGTGAGCATCAGTGAAAACGGCCTCAAAGCGTCCTCCATTAATGAACCACCGGGCTCCTCTAACTTTAAAGTTAAAACCTCCGGGCCCCGCCGACCAAGAATATTGACGAAAACCTTCAGAGACTTCTGTTTGTTACCGACACACTTTTTCATTTATCCTGAGTTATGTCTGGCCACATTCAATGTTGGGACAAAATCCATACCCCTCCTCCTGCAGTCGATGTTTACTCATAACCGGCCTTCGGGGGCCGGTGTGCCGCTTCTATTGCGATTCGCTTTATGATTTCTTCTCGAACGACGACGCTTTTTATTGTGGTTTTCAAACAAAAACATGCTGAAAACATTCCGCTTGTGCAATCAAAGCATTGGTATCGGGGGAATAAAACCTCATTTCTTGTCCCCCATGTCACTCCAGCAGTAATAACAAAACAATAGATCCCGTCGCCGTCGCGTAAAAAGGGACAATAAACCGGCCTGTAAGGACAGACGTCGGCTCGGAAAATCTTCCTGTCCGCTGCGTGAAGGAGTGTGCTCCTCCCTCGCCCTTTCATGCCTTAGAAAACCACAATCAGGCAGCGACTGAAAGGAGAACGTGTGAGCTCAACCTCCCCTCCTCTTTTGTTTTGTAAAAGTAATATTGCGATGACGGCACATTGTACGTGTTTCCCTTCACCCTAAACCCACACAGGCCTGACCGTGTGACTTCCAGCCTGGTCGACTCTTTAATTTCTCTGAGTTATAAGGTTGAGTTTTATTTCATCATCATGTCAACAAGGGCAGACGCCGTACGGATACATTCCTACCGGGTCGTGGGCTTATTGGTCGCGTTAACGATCGACATTCGGGGGATTCCGGTCGGCTGTCTTGCCGTCACAAACTGCAGTGAGCTCGTTTCCGTATTACTCGTGTAGTATTTCACGTGATGTGTGATTTATATCTCTGATTCAAAAGTGAACTTTTCTGCAGAGCAGTCACCATATTGTCTGCATCTTCCAGCTTTCTGTGGCTTCATGTTTGTCCTTTTCTTTGTTTATAGTGGAAAAATGAATGCTGCCTTTCTCTCTTTTTTTAAATAAATGTAAAATATACAAGACCAACCAGGGATCTGTTTTTTACGCTATAGACAGTATATAAGTAGTGGACGCAGTCACCTCGGCTTGTGGACTACTACTGTTTTGAAGCCTCGAGTTCGGCATTTACGGTAACGTCCTGTCAATCACAGTAAGCCCCGCCCCTAAAGCATCCCCTGCTTTATGGTCTGTTTGACTCTAAATGGACCATAATGTACTAAATGAACGTCATGCTGTATTGAAGAAGACTGTAAACTAGAGATTGAGACCATAAACTCATGTTTACAATGTTTACTGAGGGAATAAATCAAGAGAGAAGTAGAGTCATTTTAGACTAGACTTCTATACAAAGAGAGGAGTCGCCCCCTGATGGACACTAGAGAGAATGCAGCTTTAAGGCTCTTCATCAACGGCTTCACTTGTCAGACCTGGAGGTTGCTGCCCGGTTTACCCTCCTGAGTACCGACGTTGTGGCCGGTTATACTTGATATGTACTGAATGAGTCATAAAAGATGCAACCTCTGACCTGTGAAGAAAGGCTGATTAACATCATTAATAAGCAGCTTCATTAAATGCTGCAGTGGTTTGGACTCGAGTCCGGGTCAAGTCTCACATGCATTCATTTGAGCCAATTGAGCGAGTCAAAAATAAACAAGACTTGCCTCAATGTTTTGAGCCTCTTTTAATCATGACATCACGACGTAACGCTCAAAGGATTGACCCAACCCCTAAGCTAGTGGTTCACTCTTCAGCATCACACGGCGTCGCAGCGGCGTTTTTTTATTTATTTATTTATTTAAACAAGTTACGTTGGAGTGCAGCTCATTTCCCTCGCCATCCTCCTCATCTCTTTATTTTCCTTTCACGCATGATATCACCGACACAGCACACACTATCCTCCCTCTGACCTCGCATCTAATGTGTGATGCCAACACCAAGAGCACCATTTGGACTCCCGTGTGTGTGTGTGTGTGTGTGTGTGTGTGTGTGTGTGTGTGTGTGTGTGTGTGTGTGTGTGCACCATGTCCCTGTTTGATTTGTCCTTCAGCTCTTTTGTTGTAATAATAGACTCTAGCAGCTCCCGTAATGTGTCTGTTCTGCAGTAGATAACCTTCAGTAGAGTCCTCTTCACAGTGATGTGGTAGCTTTAAACAACAAAAAGACGATTTTTAAAAAAAAGTTGATTCCTGTCCTGGTTTACTGCCTTTGTTTGTGTGTGTGTGTG
Source organism: Cebidichthys violaceus (assembly GCF_023349555.1). Classification (NCBI taxonomy): domain Eukaryota; kingdom Metazoa; phylum Chordata; class Actinopteri; order Perciformes; family Stichaeidae; genus Cebidichthys; species Cebidichthys violaceus. The sequence continues at coordinate 14,350 of NW_027176680.1, forward strand.
TGTGTGTGTGTATGTGTATGTGTGTGTGTCCGTGTGTCCACTTCTCCTGTGTGTCACCTTGTAGTTTTGTAGTTTATTTTGGTTATCTTGCTCCGTGGCGTTCAGGAAACCTCATTGTCTTGGGTTCTCCTTCCAGGCGCTCGTGCACCTCGAGCTCTTGTGGACCAGAAGTCTTCTGTGATCAAGCACAGTCCAACGGTGAAGAGGGAGTCGCCCTCTCCTCAGGGCCGAGTCAACAACACCAGGTAACGACTCCAAAGATCAGAGCACGTCGTCACATCGCCTATTTCAAGAAAATGCGACTGCTATTTATTTTATTTTTTTACTTTTTTTGTTTTTGACTCAGCGAGAACCAGCAGTTCTTGAAGGAGGTGGTGCAGAGCGTCCTGGAAGGTCAGGGAGTCGGCTGGCTCAACATGAAAAAAGTGCGCCGCCTGCTGGAGAACGAGCAGCTCCGCGTCTTCGTGCTGAGCAAGCTGAACCGAGCCATCCAGTCGGAGGAAGACGCCAGACAGGAGATCATCCGGGACGTGGTGAGACGCGCGTTGCTGCCCTCCAAACTGGAAACCGATGTTCCCGGAAACACACCGTGTTAACCTCAAAGCCAGAGGAATAACGCGCTCAAAGTTATTTAATGCATAAAGTAGCGGGTTTTTTTTTTTTTTTTGCAGGTTGAGTGTCATGTCCGCTCTTGCGGTCCTGTTGAAACCACTGTGTTTTTGTCTTCAGGAGGTGAGCAGAAAGGTGTACAAAGGCATGCTGGACATCTTGAAGTGCACAGTTTCCAGCCTGGAGCACTCCTACACCAACGCAGGCCTCGGAGGAATGGCCAGCGTCTTCAGCTTACTGGAAATCGCGCGCACACATTATCAAACCAAAGGTACGTCCCACACACGGGCCACTGATGCAGAGTAGATCGCTAAGAGTCCGTCAGGCTTGTGCCGTTAACACTTTGTCCATGTCTTTTGCTTTGTCTTGACATTAAGCCTTAAGCTGCTAGATTCACTGAAACATTCTAATTGTAAAGTTTAGATCTTTTGTTTCCTTCTTTGTCTGTTGATCCTCTCCCCGTTTAAACCTCCTCAATATTTTCTTTCTCTTCTTAACGGCGATGAACTCTTGTCTCCGCCCCCCCCCCCACCCCCCCTCCGTTCACTTTGGTAAATCGGTAGACCCAGAAAAACGCAAGCGAAGCCCCACAGACAGTGCCGGCAGCCCGGGGAGTAAAGAGAGTCCGTCTGGTCGCATGGAGGCCGCCAGAACTCAGGGCCTCCTGAACGTTCCTCACCTGCAGCTGCCGCACCCCGCGACGGGCAAAGGAGCCCGCCATTTTGATACGCGGAGTCTGAACGAGGAGAACTTTATTGCCTCGATTGGTGTGTACACCACTCCGGCCCCGGTTGCATGTGCACTGTGATGAGATCCCCACCCCCACCCCTCAACCTGTATACTAGCCCCCTCCCCCTCCCCTCACACCCTCCTCCAACCGTTTTAAAGAACGATCCCTTCACTTGTCCCCGACAGATTCTTACAGGATATTCCACACACTTTGACCTGAAATACTGGAGTCACCCTGCGCCTGGTAACGATTGTCAAACAAAAAAAAAAATCTTTGAAAATGAGAATCTAAATTCTGAATTTGGTCCCTGGTTAGAATACGTGACGTAGGCTTTTAAAAGTGTGTGTAATATTTCCCTGTTTTCCAGCCTGGACTTGCGTGTGTTTGTCTCTCCCCTCCCCCCCCCCTTGTTTGCCTTCCTCTCTGGACTTCTGTTGTCGGCCTCTCAGCACCTTGAATGCATGTCTTTTTTTTTTTTTTTTTTCTTTTTTTGTTTTGTTCCAATACCTAAATCTGCAGTAGTGGACGAAAGGGAAAAAGCAGAGGTATGTGCATCGCTAAAAGTCGGTGCTCGTCTGTGCCTTTACTGCAGGTTTTCTAGCGAGGCGTGCTGTAGAGAAACGGCAGCAGCTCCCTCTGCTCTCAGCATGGAGGGTGGAAGCAACACTCCCCAGTAAACAGTCCCAGTTTCCCCCCAATTTTCTATTGCTTTCGAACCAACCGACTTAGTAAAGTCTGTAATCCTCTCTTCACCACTTGATTCCCTGACAATGATTCTGGGTCTGTATACGGGGGACACTTTGAGTCGACCACCCTTGACACCTCTCCTACCCGCACCCCCTTCTCTTCCTGTTAGAAAAGTTGCACCTTCAACTCTACAGTTTGCTGTGAGACTTGCATCCCGGGCTTCTGCAACTGCTCCATTTCACCCGCTGGCTAGTCGGCCTCTCAAACACCTCCCCTCCCCCTCCCCCTCCCCCCATCCCATGCTCTTTTCCCGAAATCAAACGTCTCTCTCGCCTTCTTGCTCTGGAGAGCCAGACTAATGCGGTCGGTGGGCCTGTGATCGGAGCCACACGGCTCGCCCTGCCGTCACCGTGTGGCTCTCCAGGACTTTTTTTTGGGGGGGCCGGGAGCTCCGGGCGTGTTGTAATGTTACCGTAGCAGCTGTTGCACTCGCTGTAGATCCCAACTTGACGGGCGAAAATCCCTTTTTTTTTTTTTTTTTTTTTTTTCCATTTTGTCCAGAATGAAGCACAGCTACATGCAAACATTACAAAACGCCTCCATTCAACAATGACAGATCCTCAGTGCTTACTTTTGTTTTTGTCTTTGATTTTGATGCTCATCTCTCCACCCCCCCCCACCCCCCATACATGCCTTTTCAACCTGCTCTCTGACTCTCTCTCTGTCTTTCTCTCCTTGCTTGCAATGCATCTTGGGTAGAATTGTGGAGCAAGCACCAGGATAAGCAAAAAGCTATGGAAAAACCACAGAGTAAGAGACTTTTCACACACGAAAAAAAAATAAATAAATAAAAGATTGGGGTGTTAAGCTGTTGACCTTTTTCCACCCCGTTCTCTCCACCTTCTCAAACTCACCAGTGTCTTTATACATGAATAAATAATACGGCTCCCAATAACAATGTGTGACTGGATCACAGATCTAATATAGGCATGGATTGGATTCATTATGTTCTACAAATAGGATGTGGATCGGGGGAAACTTCAGCTGAGGATGAGAATTGATTTTGTGGACTCTGATGTTCTAGTTTTGCACCTACTGCTCCTGACTCTGGCTTTCTTATAATGCAGTATAGTTGGTATGCAGTGGTGTTAAATCTGCTCTATCACATCATTTCTCACAGGTTTTAGCGCTGTGAGAAATGAAACCCTTGTTCTAGCTCATGTTGAGTTTAATCCAGAGTTGGTATGTTTTGTTTTGTTTTTCCCTCTACGGTTCTTCCAGAAGGAGTTATTACAGTATGGGCTAGTTTCACTATAACACGGTTTGTAATGATCTCAGCTTTGAATAGATGGTGCAAGGTACCGTTTTTAGTTCTGTACCCTTTAGAATCACAATAAAATGTTTACTGATATGGATATCTGTCTAAGCGTCTAGGGCTGAACGATTAGTCCAAATTTGATCAAAATAGCAAAATGGTGCAATTTTCAAATGTGCACCATTTTAATTTAAATATTGTTGCATTGCAGAGATGATCTGCTTTTTATATTCTACAGACATAAGAAAATATCTTAGTTTAGTACAGATCCCCACAAAAATATTAGTGAAAATATTCGCAAATTTTTTTTTCTAAAGTTGTTGACTTAAATATATACATGTGACTTCTAATGTTTAAGTCAAACTCAAGCACTGTTTAATTTAATTTTCCAGTGTAGAAATAATCACCTGTTGCCCCTTTTTTTTTTTTTTTTTTTTTTTTCCACACTTTTAACTTGTTTTTTTCCCTCAGTCTCAAGCTGTAAGTTGTGTATTTACAGACCATGTTTCACAGCTGTTAGCGCACTTATTTAAATTCATTCACTGGTTCACAAAAGTTAAGTGTCACAAAAAAAACCCAGGGAGCGTAAAGATCTGCTCGTCTCCCGGGGCGATGAGTAACGCACAGACGGAACGCGTCTCTGTCTCCGTCCACCGGTTTGTCTGCATGCCTAACTGCTTGTGTCTGATGGTTGTTTCTTGTTGTAACTTGGGCCACATTTCGCAGCATTGACTTGAGATTTAATGTCGCGCTCTTGCAGTTTTTTGTTTTCATTTGTAATTTTTTTTCTTCCTCTCCCAGCGCTCTCTCTGCTTGTCTGATCTTTAAACCCTTCATCTGTTGCTGCTCAGCTCGATACAGAAAGTTGTGAATAAAACATGTTTTCATACCTCCCTTTTTAGATCAGATGTATTTTAGCGAGTGGCGGCTTAAGGCTCTGAGTCTTTGCATTTTAAAAGTCAGTTGATAAAACGTGAACAAGGCAGTCTATGCTTCGCTGTGTAATGCCGTGTTTTTTAAAACCGGAGGCTTTGGCACTTCAGATGGACGTAGCGTCAGTGTTGCTGTGCTGTGGTGGCTTTTGAGTGAGGCGACTCTCGGTAAGAGGAGATGATGTCGTCCCTGGCGGTGAAACCCCGCTGATAGTCGTGGTCTGTCCTTCAGGGTCCGACGGAGCAAAGCAGCAGCGCCCCCAGGTGGCCGACGCCGAGGAGAAGAAATCCCAGATCAGTGCCGACAGCGGCCTCGGCGTCACGTCTGGATCCCAGGTCTGTGGAAGAGCACCGTTCATGTACGCATGTGAGACCTTTGTTTAACTGGATGTGTCTTTACACTAAAGTGTACTAATGTATCCCCCCCCCCCTCCTCCCCCCCTCCGGTCCCTTTTGGGTTTGCAGAAGAGTGACACGGAGTCGGTAACGAGCTCGGAGCCACCGATCCTGACGAGAAGCACCAGCCAGGACTCGGAGGCCAGCACAGTGGTAGGACACGGCCAAGTCACACGTTACGCACTTTGTCTCCCGGCTACGCCCAACCTCACGACACCAGCTGCAGATTACAGGACGGTGGTTTTAGGTTTTAGGTTTATTTTGTCTTTTTTAAAAACAAATAAATTGATCGATTATAGGTTACGGATTATTGCTTGTATCAGCATGAAATGGTTAAATTTTACTGACCAGCTAGTAATACTAATACCAAATATATAAATAATAGTGACAGTAATAATAACTTTATTTATATAGCACTTTTCAACCTGAAGCGCAAAGGGCTTTCCAGATTAAAAAAAAATAAATTCACAAAAGCCCCCTCCCTGTGTGACTTACAAAAAGGAGAATATATATATATATATATATATATAATCAAAGATGCAAATATCACAAATCATCTCATATAAACATCATAGAATGCCAATAAATTAACAAATGCTTGAATTCAAAACAGATTTGTGAAACGAGCACAGTTTAAATCTGTAATGAAAATAAAGAAATTTAAGTAAAACACCATCAAATGGTAATAAAAGGAGCAAATCTGAAGTGTGTCGAGTGTAAACTGTCGTTTAGTGCCGCGCTTTACAAAGTCATGGTGTGAAAGCAAACATTGATCAGACCCAATAACCTTTATTTCAAATTCTAGTGGCGAGCCTGACATTTTGTCAGTTTGGATTTTGAGGAAGTGTGTACTAAAACAGACACACACACACACACACACACACACACACACACACACACACACACACACACACACACACACACACACACACACAGGTTCTCAGACCTTCATCAGGTAAAGTTCATGAAGACAAACGAATGA
>NW_027176680.1:25000-31792 GCF_023349555.1 Cebidichthys violaceus
CTTTGATATCCTGAGTTTTTTCTCCTCTGAATATTACTTACAGTGTAATACTACGTCATAAAGATGTCGTCGTGTTTCGGACTGTTTTGGAGTCCGTTTAAGACGTGAACATATCAAGTTATTTTTCGGGGGATTTCTCATCTGCAGCAGCTTTAATCTCGGGTCTTGTTTCAGGTCCCGAGCTGGGCGGAGAGTTTCCCGTCCAGGACATGAAAACTGGCGAAGGCGGACTGCTGCAGGTCACACTGGAAGGAATCAACCTTAAATTCATGCACAGCCAGGTAAGAGGCTCCTGCCACAGCAGAGAAACCGCTTCTCATCTCACACACACACACACACACACACACACACACACACACACACACACACACACACACACACACACACACACCGGGCATGGAAATCTAAAATCACTCATGATGACAGAGAGTTCACCCTGTCCTTCTGTCCACCGGTTTGCCTCATTTCCTGTCATGTCGCGACGTCTTCCTCTATCGACGTTAACGGTAAAACCTCGTCAAAAAAGTCAGCGACGACTGACGACGCGTTTGATTGGCGTTTACTCCGACCGCTTTCCCCTTAGAGGAAGAACTCCTGTTTGTGCTTTTGCTTTTTTTTGGATTTGCTTTTTTTTTCCAGTTTGTGTTTTGTGTGTGTGTGTGTGTGTGTGTGTGTGTGTGTGTGTGTGTGTGTGTGTGTGTATGTGTGTGTGCATTCGTATGCATGCGTTTTCCCCCAAAAACCAATATTAACACATCCCTCCACACACGTTTCTTTTTTTGACATCCGTGGTGCTCAAACCTCATCGTCCATTTACTGTGTGGGAGGAGAAGAAGCGTTAATGTGTGTGTGTGTGTGTGTGTGTGTGTGTGTGTGTGTGTGTGTGTGTGTGTTGTGCATCAGTGGTAAGACGGGTGACCTTAAACGAAGACTTTTCATTAATAATTGGCTATTTAAATAGCAACTTTTAAGTTTGGACCCTTGGACATCGTCCTGTGTTGTCTTCACGCCTGCGCTGCTGGTCGTAGTCGGGGTCCGTTCACCTCCTCAGCTTTGTTTAGTGTGCCGCTGTGTTTGAACGATGCACCGCAGCAGAATAGTGTGAAGAACAAAGCTGCAGCTACCGGACACTTCATACGTGTTGAGCATCTTTACAGACAGAAGAGCGAGGTGATCCTACGTCTGTAAACCGGATCCCTCGACAATAGAAGGGATTTTTAGGGTCGGTTCACCCAAATTATGGCGTCTTCTCCATGCAGACCGTTTTGGTCGAGTTGCTCAGGTGAATGGAATCTCATCTGTTGTGCTCACAAATACAATATGAAATGTAAATGATTTAGCAGAAACACAACGTCGTGGCTCCTCAGCAGAAAAAGAAGCACTTGTACCGTACCGTGCTCTCCTATTATGAGAGAAAATCTGTACTGAAAAGAGAGGAAATATGCGCTAAATGTGTTTCTGTTCCAGCGTCTTTCATCGTCTTTGTTTTAGATTTGTCCGGCTTTACTTTTCTGGCTCTCGTAGAACATTTACGGCCGCAGACGTTTTCCGCGATGAAGCTCTAAAACTCACTTTACACCACCCGACCGGAGCCAGACGGCAGAAAGACACGGGGGGGGGGGGGGGGCGTAGTGGAGCGTTTAGCGGCTAGGGAGTCAGATATACATGGTGGAGACCTAAAGCGGAGCTAAAAAGGAAACAAGTGAACGCTGGACTTGAACTCATCTTGTGGACAGAAACAAACGGTAACGTCCGCTAGATGTCAGTGTTTCATCGCTTGATTCTGCAGCTTTAAATATAATTCTTCATCGCTGTGAGCGTCACAAATAAAGTTCCATTGATCTCTATTAATGCCAAACGTTCTGCGTGGCCAGATCCACGCCGTGTTTCTCTATAGTTTGGGTGAACTGACCCGTTAGCTCGGACGTTTTCCTTGCCGCTTCTGCTTTTTTTTTTTCTACCTCAACCTATTTTTTTTTTTTTTAAGATTCATTAATTTATCACAATTAACCTTAAAGACACGAGTTTCTCAAAAGACGCTCGGTGTAGAGCAGCACATTTCTAGAATAAATGAGGGGGGGTTTTTTTTTTTTTGCAGGTCAGCTCATTAGACATCATGGCTTTTTTTGATCAGAACCCTCAGCAGGAGCTCTACTCAGCACTGGATGCCATTTAGGAAGATGTTTTTTTTCTCTTTTCAAATGACTAAATCCAGCACTATATGTATATAATATATATATATATATATATATATATATATATATATATATATATATTATATATTATATATTATGTGAGTGAGCGTTGGGTCGGGGCCCGGGATTGGCCCTCATGTATCTGTGCTGCTGTGTGAGCGAGTGGTGTTGGTGCCAGCCCTTGTTGCTGGAGGAGGAGGCATGGAGGGCTCTGGGGGACTGAGATGTTTAAAGTCCAGGAAAACAAAAGGTGAATCCAGCTCTCAATACCTTAGTCAAACCTCTAGTCCTCTTCTTCTTTTTTTTCTTCTTCTTCTTCTTCTTTTTGTCACCCTCCTAGTTTTTTTTGGGGGGGGGCTGATTCCTCTTGTGACGTTTTTTTTGGTTATTCCTCTCTTATTCCTCTTCTCACATTGGCTCTGGTAACTTGTTAGCGAGGTCATCGGGGCTCCCCGTGGATCCTAGCGTCCTCTCGGGAGCGTCGTCGAGTGTTTGTGCTCTTCTGTCCGATAATAATCCAAACCATTTCTCTCCCATGCTCTCTCCCCCTGCAAGGAGCGGAAGGTACACAACCTCTGCTGTGTTTGCTTATTAGTCAGTGACATCTTATTGGGTTTTGTTTTGTTTTTGTTTTCGTCTATCTCTTTTCTTTTTTTTTCTTTTCTTTTTTTTCACTGTTGTAGCTTGTGTGGCAACTCTAATTTTGTGTCCTTGTCTACATTTTTTTTTTAATTTTTTTTTTTTATGGAACTTCCATGTATGCATCATACGGGCCATACTGCATCTCTGAGCATAACAATAAATGTGTGTTTTGTTGTTTATTTTTAAACTACCGTTGCTGTTTACACCCAAACTAATAATTCTAAATGTGCCAGTTATGAACCGAGTCACGTTGAACTAGCTCTGAGCATCTCTCTCCTCATTTACCCGTCGCCCATGTATGCGTTTGATCATGGAAACTTCTCATAGTGTGCTTTTTTTTTTTTCTTTTCCCTTCGTTAGCTGTTAAAAGCTTGCACCTCCATGTGTTTTGAGTTGACCTTTCATTACTGAATAAAACAAGTTTTTTAACATGTTTAATTTAAAAAAAAAAAAAAAAAAAATATGAAGTGTTAACTATTCATCCAGTGTTGTTGAGTTAATAATGTTCTGTCTTTTGTTTTGTTTGTGTTTGTGTTTTTGATTTTTTTTTTTTTAGGTTTTCATAGAGCTGAGTCACATTAAAAAGTGCAATACAGTGAAGGGAGTCTTTGTCCTGGAGGAATTTGGTAATTACACCATCTATTGATTCTAGGCCTGTACTCGGCACGGCAGTAACTCAGCTTCGTGGCGAATGTATTGACGAGGGCTGATGAGGGTTTTTTTTTTTTTTTTTCTTCACTAAATTGGGACACTCGCTCACCTCGAGGAACGCCGACGCCCGAGACGTCTGCGGGTGATTATGTGAGGGACGAGTCCTTCACGCTTTCAGTTCAGAGCTCAGAGTTCAGAGTTCAGGGCGAGAAACATTCTGTTTAGTTCATAGATCGGGGCGATGAGCTCAGTCTGTGCAGGAACGTTTTAGCTCTTTTATTTCACAACTAAACGAAGAGGTTCCATAGAAGAAGTAGTGACAGTTCTTAGACGTTGATGTATGAACTTTATGTATAATAATTAAAAGTAATGCAAAAACCAGAATCCCTTTTAAAAGAGTTGAAATAATCCAAAATGATTTGATCACAAGTTTACTTTTTAGTCTTATGCTTCTAATGTTGGCACATAGCGTGTTCGCTTCAGGCTACAGATGGACAATAAAGGTTGGATGTGATGATATTCCTTATTCCTCATATTGTTGATGAATCACATGAATCACGTATGAATAGACATCTTGTTCCTCTGTGCCATGGAGCTGTAATGTTATCCCAAAAACGAATGGATGAACTCACACTCTAGTCTAACGCGCACCGTCCTGCTGCCGTAAATAATCACTAGAAGATCAAATTTGTCTTCATCCGCGGCTGAAAATAGTCCCCAACAAATGCACTGTTTACTCCCGTTTGAGTGATGCTTAAAACTACAATGCCCAGCTGTTTTAGAATATGTAATAATAATTAATACATAATAATTTAGACTAACTAAACTTGAACTAATTAACTTTTTTTCTTTGGGCGTGGTGGAATCTTGAAAAATGGCATTAAGAGAATTAAAAAGAGGCGGAGCAACCTGATTTATTAATTTATTTATTTATTGTGAGGATGTAGTGACAGTTTGAGCAAATCTGACACAAAGGCATTTTTTTATTTAAGTTACCAACTGTAGCTTTAAGCGAAGAATAAGTAGTACGTTTAGCACTTAAACTCAAAAAACACAGGATTTATCTAAATTTACAGTGAGAAAAAAATAAAAATAACTTCCTCCACTATAAAATACGTCACCAAAGAGCCCATTTCACAATGCAAAAAGACATGTCGACAAAAGGACAACGACTTAAAGCAAACCGTATTTAGAGCCCACATTTGATTTCGTCGTCAACACGAGAAGCCACTTTATTCATGTTCTTTCAAAGCGTCTTTACGCGTCCAGCGGCAGGTCAGAAGAGACGCCTCGCAGCGTGACAGTGCAGTGATATGTGTGTACGAGACGACGAGAGCCAGGCTGGGTTACTGTCGTGTCTCTGTGCTGCTTTTGTAATGTTGCCCTCATCTTTGCCACTATGAAAACCTTCATTCTCCAGCAGGTAAAGTGTCGTCACCTTTCTCCTTTTTCTTACCCCGACTTAACTCTGTGCTGAATATTTCCTCACTCCAGTCCTTTCCATTGGTTCCTTTTGTTGTTTCTTGTGTTATGAGTTCTCCCCTCTCTGCGTCCCTTCATCACTCGCTGTTCATTTTTTTTGTGGGGGGGGGGGGGGGGGTTTGACCTCAGACTCCCAGCACTCATTCTCTTGATAGTCTGCCTCTGAATCTCAGCGAGTGGAGATCTTTTTGGGCGGGACTGTTTTTGTTTGTGATTTAACATTTCCCTCCCCCTCCCCCTCCCCCTCCCCCTCCCCCTCCCCCTCCCCTCCTCCATCTGTCCAGACCTCAGCCTTCTCATCTCTGCTATGGGTTCACAGTTACTAATGAAAAGTCGATCTGTCCTGTGGGCGGTGACGCGGTCCTGGGGTCAAAGGATCGTGTCTCTCTCTCTCTCTCTCGTAGCTGCTTCTCTACAATCTTCGCCGTCTCTCGTTATAAGACATATTTGTGTTTTGTTGTGTTTTTTTTTATTTATTATTTGACCATTTTTGTGGGCCGTGGAACGTGTCTCGCCCAACAGTCACGAGTTCAAATGTAACGCTACCCGTATGAGCGGAGCTCCATCACTACGCTAGACACAGAGCGCAATCAATAACATGGATTTAACAGCAGTAGACAAGCCACTCTCACCTCCCCCCGGCTATCAATCGATGGACTCCTGACTGTTGTGGTGGACTCTTCTTGGCCCACATCCCATTTTACACCTTGTTGGAAGTCCACCCCTGTAACCCTCCCTCCCCCCCCCCCCCCCTCTCCCCTCCCTAAATCTCTCAAGCATGAACTCATTAAGGTTCCTGCTGCCTTTGAATTCTGTGTTTTGTCTCTTGCACCGGCATAGTTCCTGAAACTAAAGAAGTGGTGATCCACAAGTACAAGACCCCCATGGTGAGTCCTCACTTCTTCTGTCAGAGTCGATGCTTTTTTTTACCGGTGCACCGGTCACAAGGTGTGCACTGCAGAAATGCGCCTTTTGACATTTTTAATCTGTAAACACGCCCGCTGTGGAGGCGCACTCTCATTCAGTCTCCTCTTGGGAACACTAACACGAATTTAAGTCTGAAAAGTGATGCTATAATCTCAGTGGAGCCACTTAAACCTGACTTTATAATGTGTGAACTTAATCACGAAGAGTGCAGCAATTCAACTCCCTCTGGTGATTAAAGGATTAAAGCGCCTTCTAAGAGTTTGGCCCTGTAGTCACCTTGCTCAGTGTTATGACTCCACTTTATCTTCCACTATGTTGGGGCGTGCGATTAGAAAAACTCTACGTCTATTTGCACCCGGGTGAGATCGGGAGTCACACGGCAGCTATTTAGACCCTCCAAGCTAGTAAGCTAGCTGAAAAGATTTAGGAATAATACAAGTAGAATGAGTATGAAGATATAGTAAGTTTATGGAGTAGGTTGTGGTGGATTAAGGACTTTCACCCTTTATGTGTAGGCTGCAAAACTACTTTAAGTGTAGGCTACAAAACTACTTTAAGTGTAGGCTACAAAACTACTTTATGTGTAGGCTACAAAACTACTTTATGTGTAGGCTACAAAACTACTTTAAGTGTAGGCTACAAAACTACTTTATGTGTAGGTAACAAAACTACTTTATGTGTAGGTAACAAAACTACTTTAAGTGTAGGCTACAAAACTACTTTATGTGTAGGCTACAAAACTACTTTAAGTGTAGGCTACAAAACTACTTTATGTGTAGGTAACAAAACTACTTTATGTGTAGGCTACAAAACTACTTTATGTGTAGGTAACAAAACTACTTTAAGTGTAGGTAACAAAACTACTTTATGTGTAGGCTACAAAACTACTTTATGT
>NW_027176681.1:0-31772 GCF_023349555.1 Cebidichthys violaceus
ACTAGGCCGGAAAAAAAAACACGCACATCAATTCATTCTGGCGGTGTTTCCACTTTCAGATCAAGCCCCGGTCACTTGGGAACACGGCGGGCCGTTGTCAGGATGGTGGGGTCCTTGGAAGTGGGAGTCCAGCTGCGTCCACCTCCGGTGTTCATCCACCCGCCGGCCTCCCATCCCCCCACCGGGGCCCCAGCCTGGCCGGATCTGTTTTTCTAAACCGAGAAAGGGAGTGACTCACCACTCCGGTTTCAAAACAGGCCATGAGGGGGGGTGGGGGGGTGGGGGGGTGGGGTGGCGCTAACGTTAAAGGCGCTGTTTAAACAGGTGTTTTCAGCTCACCACAGGCCTCTAATGCAACACGAGGATTGAGCAACGACATGTCGTGTGTGAGTTGTGTCCTGACGTAAATCTCGCCATACTTTAACGTTTTTAAGCGATTTCATGCAGTCTTTGCTGTACTTGTAAAAGAGCAATATGCAGGAAAAATCAATTTAGTTTAATCAGTATCAGCAGTCATGTGAAAGTCCAGCCTGCGTCTCTTTAGAACGAGCTGCTCTGAGAAAAAAGAAGCAGGCGATTGAGTAGGGCATAAGGAAGCCATATGTACAGGACAGACAGGACTTCCCCTAATGGTGGAGCATTATATCAAAAATAAAAAATAAACTATTGATAATAATATGTAGATTTGAATGATTAAGAAAAACAATGAGCCATGTTGTAACAGTTGATCTGCTTCTTTCAGTGAAGCCCAGCTGTGGGCCTTTCAGTAAAGTAAACATGCGTGTGTTCTGTGGTCATTACCATCGACTATTACTCCACCAGTGGCCTCAATCAATCTTTTGCTTGTGATTCTTGTGAGACATTTCATACCCCCACAGGCCTACATTTTTATAAGCCAATTAGGATCAGATCTAGGTCTATTGTTTGTTGACAGGACGGAGACTTTAAGGTCCTCGGAGACTTTTCTGCCCCCCCCCCCCCCCCCCCCCCCCCCTTCCGTGTATCCCGTCCCCTGTAAAAAATAAACCCTCTACCTATACTCTTGACGGGCCGAGTCCTGGTCCTCCTGTGGACTCCCTGTCCTAACTCTGTAATGACACGTCTGGTAAAAAAAAAGAAATTGGCCTTTACACTATGGGTCAAACATCTGATGACAAAATATTGATCCAGAGTGCGTTTGTGCGGAAGGTCTTTCCTACTCTTACAGTGCAGGCAAATGTGTGCTGTGGCTGAAATCTATTTCCAAGACCTCCACTACTTCCCTCCTTCTGGTAACTTCTTTCTATTTAAAAAAAAAAAGAAGAAAAGAAAAAGGTTTTCCATCGACATTTGAGTTGACCGATTCACAAGCAGGCAAACCCTTTGTTGGGAATCACAAAATAACAGCCTGTAACTTAAGACCCCATTGGGAGTGTAGGCTGCAGGAGGCGGCTATCATTACTGTCTTCACACAAAAGAACAACTCTGTTTGCTGTTAGTGTGATTTTAAGGTAATTCAGCTCAATGACAAGCGTTTAAAACGTACGCAGTTGTGACAACCGTTTGGTTACGTATGCAAGAGGGGGAACCCAGGTTAATATGTGCAGGTTTGGTAAATGCTGTTGAATAAAAAGTATTTTTTGTTGATATTGGCATAAGTTTATAGATTTCTTTTACACATGTGGTGCTTGGAAATGAGAATAGTCTGACATCAAAACATAATCAATCTAATAGTGACACATACAAACTACGAACCAGTGTTTACCAGCGACCAACGTTGTCTAGGATGAACATTCGTTGAACCCGTATTCAATAATCTCGTGTCATACAGTTAATACGTTTGTGGGAATCACATCCTGCGTCCATAGATAGGCCTATAATCGCCCACGTCACGGGTGAATTCTGTCCCCCTAAAAACAAAAACAAAAAACAACTGAGCTTAATCAGCTATCCTTATAAATCATAAGTTTATATAAAACACTTTACAACTGCCTCAGAGTATGAATTATATATGTAATATATGTAAACATGCCTCCAAGTATAGAACAAATGAGGCTATAGTAGAAAATATTATAATTCAAGGTTTTCAACTAAACAAATAAAAAAACAATTATATTATATGATTAAATGATTAAAGGTAAATTACTGTACTCTATTACACTCTACACTCAAAACTGACTATTTAAAATCAATTTTTTATTGTCTGTCTTTGAGAAACTTTAAAATAAATAAATTAAACATACTTATCAGAATAAAATAAATGAATTCTCAGCCAAATGTACTTTAATAGCAACGTTTGTTTCATATACTGTTTACATGTAGTATTTCAGTTATTATTCTGTCCGAGACCTCATCCTTGGTAGCATTTTTGTTTTTATCTCCTAATGTCATTCAGAATCATAACTGTTTATTACTCAGTCATTAAAAGGGGAAACGTGCTTTAATAATGGCCATATATAGAGAGATGTTGAGAATATGTTAATATTCGTCTTATTAATTTATTGATATTGCCATAATCTCCACTGAATATATTAAACATGTATATGCTCACATTACTTGTTTTCATAACTTATTAAATTATCTGGTGTTGGGCTTAGCTTCCACCGACCATGCTAACGTGTGATACGACTGTGTGCAAAGACTGTAATTATTTGGTTATTTCGGTGAGAGGTCAACAACTCGCGTACGTATGCCACGCTTCGGTGTTGTGTTTTTAACGTGTCGTTAACGGCAGAGACGGGCCGCTTAACAACCACACGGTGAGTCAGCGTAGCCGTTAGCTGTTAATGTTCAAACTCACCGGCTGTCAAAAAAAAAAAAAAAAAACAGGCTAGCGGTGGTTGATCTCACGGCGGGTTACACAGTGCGGAAAATTAACGTTAAGTCAACCGCCCCCTCGCTCAACGGATTTTTTACAACGGCTGTTTTTTTTTTACCCACAGTCATGTGATTGTAACGTAAAACCCCTAACCGGAAAACAACGACGGACGACCCTCTCCGCCGCCGACGAATGCTGCGTCTGCTAGCAACAGTACAAGCCGCTGCGAGCCCAGAGAGAGGACGGACGAGTCCCCGGTAACAAACAAACAACGGCGACACGGCAAACTCCACGGATTTACACCGGAGTCGCAGGTACGGCTGTTCGCATCTACACTCTCTCTCTCTCTCATTCGTGTGCTGGTAGCGATACGTTATTTGGTTACTTGTGTGCGCTTCGACTTAACTGGAATTGTCACGGGGAAGTTGAAAGAAACGCGTTCGTGACCAACCCCATCCCCCTTGCTCTCTTTCCCCGCGCGTGCGTGTGTGTGTGTGTGTGTGTGTGTTGTGTGCGTGCGCGCGCGCTCGCTCGCTCGCGTGCGTGCATGTCCGTTTTCTCTCGCTAGCAATAGCAGCCGCGAGAGACCCGAGGCAGGAACAGTCTAGGCGCGCTCGCTTTAGACGCTACGTTACCCCCCCCCCCCCCCTGTTACAGCGCTTCGTGTACTTTACACGTTATCGCTTTAGTCGCATAATTCTTCTGTTTTATTCCCGTACTGTGTTTTACCGTCCTCGCGTGCCGTTTTAAACGGCGTATGTTCTGAATAACAGTAAATCTCTCTACGGAAGTAACTATTCCACGTGTCTACATCGCATCAGGGGCGGTGCTTTATTGTTGCAAACAAGTCGGTGTCGATTAACACATGGTGGGCTACTGAGACTAACTGACCGGATCGTGTGAATACAAGTTGAATTCACGGGGATCAATAGTTGATCAACGGTGCTGCCAATCAGTCACATAGTCATAAAACTACTTTTAAGACATCTTAAAAGATGTGTGGAGCCACCGACCGACCCAAGTGTTGGAGGCTGAGCTGGAGGCAAACTAAAGCCTTTCTGGGTCACTGTAAATCCTACTATAAAGTATATAAATTCAAACAACTGGGAACAATCCAAACGACACCAGGAAGTGACACAGACCGGTAAACAGCTTTCAGAAGAAATCAGTGTGACGCTGATGTTGGTGAAAATGTATTCAGTGGCATAAATGATGTTATTTTTGTTGAAGTTAAAGGAAATGTTGCTATTTAGATGTGGATCAACTGGCAGTGAAAAATGTGTGTATTTATTGTAGTGCTGTGCTGACGAGTTGTGATGAAGAAGTAAAAGCAGGGCAAAAGGGTCATGGCAACCATTCATACAAATATGTTTTGTTTATTGGGAATGCTGCAGCTTCAGTCTGCTGCACTGACACCATGAGTAAACTCAGTTTCAAGATTTTTATGAAGGTTATAATCTTACATTTTTTTTAACTGTTTTCGAGGGGTGTTGGTTCAACTTCATGATACTCTTAGAGGCCATGGTGCGTCTGCATTATATTGAGCTCTATTTCTAATATCTAGTCCATTCTCAATGACATAAATAGCATTACAACAAGAGATGTTTAGTCTGCGGCAGTTATGCGTCTGGATTATTATGTATCAAATGTCTGAAAATAGTGAAAAAATTCCTACTATGATTTCTAAGAAACTAGGGGGACGTATTCATGATATATTCAAATTTGCAAATAGTTTTCTGTCCACAACCCAGAGATGATCGTGTCACTGTCACGTATCGGAAAAGCAGCAAATTTCCCATTGAAGAAGCTGGAAGCAGGGAGTGTTCGGCTCGGTATAAGGCAGGATGTAATGCAGGACTGTTGTATTTGCTAGGCGTACCTAATAATAATAATAACCTGGCAACTGCAGGTATATTGAAGTTAAGTGTGACAAGAGCATGTGTGCTGTTGCTGTACCCCCCCCCCCCTCTCGCACAAGATCCGGAAACCTAGCCTTTTCCTGGAGCGCTGCAGTGCCAATGTCTTTGCACTCTGACCCCTCTGATGAAATACACATGTGCGGGGGCCTTTATCGGCGCTTTGGTCAACAGCGGCGACTATGCAGAGGTAGTCGTTCTGATTGTTGGAGGTGGACTGGCTGATGAGGTATCCATCATCTTCTGTGTCGGTAGCTTCGTGCCTTAGGCTGTGTGGTGTGGAGGAAGGTCTGGAGAAAGGAGAGCCGCCCTGCCCACAGGGCCGTTTTCAGTCTCCACTGGGAGGGGGGGGGTTAGAACCACTTCTGCTTTTAGGAATGTGTTTCAACACCCAAAACTCTGATCATGTGATGGCCTGGAGCCCTTGTAGTCTTCCAGTGACCTTTAAGGTCAAACGGCACCCATCTTATTGGTCAGCACAGAGCTCTGAAATGTCCCCCTTTGAGGTTGAGTTCGGACGGCTTCGGCTCCATCTGAGCCACGTCCTGCAAAAGGGCGTTTCCTCCAAGTCTTCAAAGAGACTCGAGCTGTAGTGATAACAAACTGTTTCATCTACAGATGAACCCGCTTTGCACAGTAATCAGCGAGCATGTTTAGTGCTGACCGCACCGCCATCAAAGGGTTTAGTATGAGACGGGTTTTCTCATAGCAAGAGATCGATAGAGAACCCTCTCTCTGACCACTCTGGTCCTCATTGATTTTCACTCTTAATTATTAACATTGCAAAACATGCCCGGATTCCCACTTGTACAATACAAGGAAACAAATTAGACTGGGGGTGTTTTTGTTTTTTTTATGTTTTGCCGAGTCGCGCCATTAATTGGCATAATGTTGTGTGACGCTAGTGCTCGATAAATCGCCTCCAAAATGACTCTTTGCCGTTGTGTTAAGCCAGGCTTTACAAGGTCGTTAGATCACCCCCGTCAGCCTGACACTTTGTGGTCACAATAAACTCTGGTCTCCTTCCAGACAGGAAACTCATTGCTGCCTGTGTGTGTGTGTGTGTGTGTGTGTGTGTGTGTGTGTGTGTGTGTGTGTGTGTGTGTGTGTGTGTGTGTGTGTGTGTGTGTGTGTGTGTGTGTGTGTGTGTGTGTGTGTGTGTGTGTGCGTGCGTGCGTGTCTTTTGTGCAGGTTGAAGAATGGAGTTGGCCAACCATGGTCTTATCCTGCTGCAGCAGCTTAACGCTCAGAGGGAGTTTGGCTTCCTGTGCGACTGCACCGTGGCTATCGGAGATGTCTTCTTCAAAGCCCACAAAGCCGTCCTTGCTGCCTTCTCCAACTACTTCAGAATGCTCTTCATTCATCAGGACAGGTGAAGGAAGAATGCATGAATAGCGTGAACAGGACACAAGCTCAGATACCTCTTTGTTTGTCGCACCAGAGAAGCAGATTGTGCCGTCAGAGCTTGCAGACGCCGCGTCAAAATAACGCGCTCACTTCTCATGTTGTCAAACACTGAAGGGTTTTGGTTCCTCTGTAGTTAAGCACTGGACTGTGTCTGAATCCGTTTAGTGTGATGACCCACAACTAAAGCCGTTGTTTGATCAATGGGACGAATTGAAGTGACAAATTGGAGTGTCTGTAAGATGAAAACAAGGTATCTCTGCTGCCCTGATTATGTGTTATGGCGACGTTCCGTCACTGAAGGACACGCGGACCCTTTTTGTCAGAGCGTTTGATTTATTATTTTGAATATTTTGAAGAAGACAAATAATAGCTCTGCGCATATTTTTCCTCCTACAGTAGAGAAATGAGGAGCATGTCACTGCTGTTTTATAATGTGCAACATTATCCAATATTATCAAGACCTCAGGCATCATTAGTAACTGCCATGTCGTTGCGTTTTCAGCGATTGCGTGCGCCTGAAGGCCGCCGACATACAGCCGGACATCTTCAGCTACCTCCTCAACCTGATGTACACGGGCAAGCTGGCGCCCCAGCTGATAGACCCCGCGCGGCTGGAGCAAGGGGTCAGATTCCTGCACGCCTACCCGCTCCTGCAGGAGGCCAGCCAGTCGGTGTATTCCCACGCCGAGCAGCACAGCATCAACCTTTCCACGTCGCTCTACGGCATCCAGATCTCTGACCAGCAGGTAGGGCTGTCTGCCAGGTTGCCCTCCCGACGGCAGCTCTCTTCTCCCTTTGACATGGAGCAGCTGAGCTCGGAGGGGAAGTATCTGGCCGCGTCGGCCGCCACGGCGTCGTACGCCAATTCCTTACTGTCCAAGCTAGCTTCCTCGCCCCCGGACGCGGAGGCCTCGACCAGCGGCGCCAAGCCTACAGTGGAGGAGGCGGCGATGGAATTGCTAAGCGCGGATGGTTCCTCGGCCAGTGCCATCCTCCATGTAAAGCCCAGCATCATGAAGAGGAACTCCTCCTTCAGGAAGCATTACTCCTGTCATCTGTGCCGGAGTCGATTCACCCAGAGAAGCCTGCTGAGGGAGCATCTCCTCCAACACACCCACGCTCTGCAGCAGGCGCCAGCTGAGCCCGGCAGTGAGCTGTCGCCCGTCACGACCGGAGAACACGGCATGCTAGATTTAGAGGGGGTCCTAAAGGGAATTAAGGCCGGGTCAGGTGCCACAGCAGTAGAGATCATCAGCGACAGCGAGCAAACGCCCGTTTCAGGAACCAACTCGGACTCTCCGCGAGCGGAGGTGTCCACTTCCAGCTGGGGGGTGGGAGGGTTGAATTCTCAGGCGGACACGCCGCCTCCGTCAGACATTGCGGACATCGACAACCTAGAGAGCGCCGACTTGGACAGGGAGGTGAAGCGGAGGAAGTACGAGT
Source organism: Cebidichthys violaceus (assembly GCF_023349555.1). Classification (NCBI taxonomy): domain Eukaryota; kingdom Metazoa; phylum Chordata; class Actinopteri; order Perciformes; family Stichaeidae; genus Cebidichthys; species Cebidichthys violaceus. The sequence goes on from NW_027176681.1 coordinate 7,564, forward strand.
GCTCCACCTGCGGCCGCAAGTTTATTCAAAAGAGCCACTGGCGCGAGCACATGTACATCCACACGGGCAAGCCCTTCAAATGCAGCGCGTGCGGCAAGAGCTTCTGCCGGGCCAACCAGGCGGCCCGCCACGTGTGCCTGAACCAGGGGGCCGACACCTACACCATGGTGGACCGGCAGAGCATGGAGCTGTGCGCCGCGGGCGACGACAGCAGCCAGATGGAGGCGATGTTCTTGGGCTCGTCGAAGCCTTACAAGTGCAACATTTGCGCGACGACCTTCTCCAGTCCCAACGAGGTGATCAAACACCTGTGCTTTACTCAAGGGGGGCTGGTGGGGCTGCAGGGGAGCGCGGGGATGCTGCTCCAGCGCGACGAGTTCTCCAAAGACGACGGCTCCGATTTGTCCAACTCCGGCACGCCACTGGAACCGATAAAGACTGAGGAAATCCTCGTAGAGTAGTGCCAAAACTGTCCTCTTTGACGTGTGTGTTTACTCTCTAAACTGTGGTTAATAGGTAAGCTAAAGGTGAAGTTAGTCAGGGTATGTATGTCTGAGCTCCTCCATCTACTAAAACAGTTTTGTGGGTTTTTTTTTTTTTTATTAGTTTAATTGGGGGGGGAGGGGTTACAGTATTTTGGACTGTTATGGTCCAAGTGAATTAAATGGTGATGTAAATGCCCTATAGCTCTCTGGAGTTCAGTCCAACATCACTAGAAAAGCAAATAACTTTAACGTTTGACTCGAGGCTGCGTTACCAGTAAAGGAGATGAAGTTACTATGACTTTGTTTTCTTCCGATCATTGCGTACGTCGGCGTTACGCTCTCACACATCAGGCCGCACCACAATCCTTCTTGTCTCTTTTTTTTCTTACCTAACAGCGAGCGTTGTGGTCAGGCTGCACAGGCAGACCTTCTTTTTTTTTGAGTATCGGAGGAAGAGGAAGCGGAGGACGCTTCCGGAGGCCGCACCACCGCCAGGCTGCTGCTGCGGCTGCTGCTGCGGCTGCTGCTGCTGCTGCGTTAGAGGAGGAGGAGAAGGAGCTGCACGGGAGGAGGCTTGTGTTCTTTTTCACGGTCACAAGCGAGAGGCTTGTTCTGCAGGTCAGGTGTAGATTATGGTTCCGGATAAAAGCACACAGCGTATTCAGACCTGAGACAATCTGTGACCCTTTGTTTTTATCAGTAGATGCTCGATATGCAGGAAAGCACACACGTCTTCCATTCATGTTTCGGTTGTTCGTGCTCAGCAGAATGAATAACTTGAGCTGTTATGTAGTGACCATCATTTGCAGCCGTTTAGTTGTTTAGTTGTTTTCTTGTCTGTGTGATTTATGGTTCCTGTGTTCTTACACCTAATTAAAGCACAATTGCTCTTCACAATAGAGTCGGGCCACAACACGCAAGAGTGTTGATTGTGTTTACAGGTTTTATTTTGTTCATTTTTACTTGTGTTGTGTTTGTTGCGGTTTCTTCAGACACACAAACCTCGGTCGGAGGCTGTCCTACACAACGTTGTACATTTTTGTCTTTTATATCATTTGCTTCAATCCACTCCTGAAAGCCCACCGGTGTTATCTGACATGCTTTTCCTAGTCTTAAATACGATGATATATTTTCAAAGATTACTTTATATCGCAAAGGTTTATGTATATTAGTAGACAAATAGCTTTCAAACTAGGATTACATTTGGTTTAGTAACCTTGTATGAATAAGGAATGGGAATAGGTTAGAATAACAAAAACAAATATTTCTGATTTTGCCAAATGTGTGCTTACTGCTAACCTCCTTATTCATTTTGGGTAAAGGGAAACATCTTCTCTGTACTGTTGAGACCGTCTCACATTAATCTTTGTTCTTTAACAAATCGGAAAAGGAAGCAACAGTATTCATTCATAGAAACTATTGTGGGAGAAACGATGCCGGCGAACATGTGGAAGCGTCTACGATGCAGATGTGCCGGAGTGAGAACGCTCCACCTGTCGGTGTGGAGATCATGTGACCTCAGGCAGGGACAGTCGGCTTTAATAAGAAATATGAAGTGACGGGGTGATCTCCCTATATCCTCCACTGTGTGAATATGAAAAGATGCCGTTAATTGTAACTTCAGAAGGACGTCCATCGTTTGGGATTACAGACATTTTCTAAGAACTACTGATGACTGGAAATTTGTGAACACATCTTTACAAACATGTGGAGTTAATGTGAAGCAGTTTGATTTCTCAGCGTGATGCAGGCTGTGCAGGAACACAATTCTCAATGAATGGTCAGGTTTATTCAAAGTATCGCTGTCTTCAGTTCACTTGTTTCTGTTGTTTTTTTTTATTGTTTTTTTTTTTTTTTTTTTACTTTACAGCCTGAATATTACGATGAATGATATTTTAGGGAGGCTTGTAAAACTGTCTTAATATTGTTATTGTTCCTCATAGTGGAAAATAAATTCTGCATCTTAATGTTATCGCAACAACATTTGCCTTTTTTGCTGCAAATACGAACCGACCCATCAGACTCCGAAAAACAAATTGATTTCTAAGAGACCAACTCAACGATTCAGAGGACTAATGATATCATTTGAGTTTTGAACTCCGCCACACAGAAGCTCATTCTATGGATATTGTAGAACGTATTATTAAATGTAGTCTTTGTTGGATTTATTGATTAGTATTTTTTTTTCTGAACATATACAAAAACAATGCCCGTCCCTCGTATGTTTAACGTACGTCTGCTGTTCTTTGGACTCCTCCACCCAGCCTCTAGTGCAGCTGTGTGACAGAGAGGATGAGGCCCGGTTCTAGTTTGGTTTTGTACTTTTGAATCCTGCTTTGATGCAACGAGCCCCGTGATTGGCTAGATGGAGCTGTTTCTCTTATTTTGTCTACTCAGGTCTAGGGAGACGGCGGTCACATCTGAAGTAATACCTTCACTCGTGTTTTTGTGCTGTGGTTTCCAATCATACGACCAGATTTGCAATCACATTATGGTTAAAAAAAAACAAAACAAACAACACAAATGCCGGTTAGGTATTGACTAGTGGAAGGATTCGTGTTTGTCTCCCATCATTTTTTGTTGTTGAGGCAACTGAAATGTCGTACTACTGACATTCATTTCTCAGAGCTTAATCGATGCACAGCAATACGCACATCTTCATGAAAAGTCTTAAAGTCCTTCCTCATTTCAAGTTTGTGGTCGTTCTTCTGCCTCAGCAGTCCCGTCTCCGTATCTCAGGAAGATGAGGAGTTAAGTCGTCGTCTTTTCTGTCCACTGTTTAGAAAAGCAATGGTTTCATGTCAAACCTATGATCATGCTCCCCCATCTGTGTTCAACATGTGTTCTCAGGAATGTGAGTCATTTTTCTGTATAAACAATTTAGTTTTTTTTTTTTTTTTTTTTTTCAATGGAGAATGAACAATAAAGACGTGTTTTTTTTATATATGATTTTGGGTGTTTTTGTCTCGTCTTTAACTCAACAGAAGGGCTTCAGGAGATTTGTCTTCAGTTGTTGTCCATCCATGTTATAAACCATTTGTTAACACTGTGGGTCAGCGTTAAGCTCTGTCTTCAGCCCCGGTGGTTATTAACGTCTTCATAGTGATTATGTATTATTCAGGGATGAACACAAAGCACACACCACATTTTCTATACCTTTATTGAATGAAATATAGACGAGTTTCTCTATCCTTACTATTAACAGCTTGCAAAATATAAAAGATCATTAAGACCATGCTACATGAGTATTATGCTAAACGGCTGCAGGTTATTGGTTAATATAACAACAATATGATTTTAGGTACACACAGTAGGTATACAATCTGTACAAATGTTAACAGGTTCACAGTTAGGAGTGTTACAAGGAGCAGGCTGACGTGGGCGGCTGCCCCGACTAAATGCTTCACACCAACAACAGCGAGTCTTTAGCGCGCTGTCTTTTTTTTTTTTTTTTTAAATCATTTATATTTTACATAAAGCATGAATCGATGTGACACGTTCTCTAGAGTTCAGCGTAAAGGGAAGTGGTGACCTAACGGGGGGGGGGGGGTCCGTACTTCCTGGTCCGTCTCTCGTTTGGTCATGAAGCTTAGTGGAGCGTGGGCCTCTAGAGCGGCTCCATCTCTCTCAGTTCACTCTCAACACATCTGAAATGATTGACGCGGTGCGACTTTCCCCCAAAATTTGGTAGAACATGAACACACACCAGTGTATCAATGGGCACGTTTGCTTTGGTGGTAAAAAACAAAACAAAACCGGACCCCCAGGGAAGGCTTCAGATATTCCTCCACATGAAAACATCCGTCACAGAATGAGCTCTGACCTTGTGACTTGGGTTTGACGCGTGACTCAAAGCAGCTTGAGTAAATGCTTAGGACTTAAATTGGATGCAACCCATGCCTTGTTCTGTGAGCAATGGAAATACCATGACTCCCCCTGACTGATCGTAACTCGATTTGGCTTTTAAATGAAAAGGTAAAAAACGAGAGTTGATCTTTACTACCGGCACCAATGCGGTCGGCGTCTGTGCCTCTCTAAACCCCCCCCCCCCCCCCCCCCCAACCGGTACCATGAGACCGGACTGAACATCCTCATACTGGATCACCCAGTCGACGCCAAAAACGACTGAAGACTAAAGGGTGCACTACTTTCTGTCGCCTACAGAGGGCGTCGACATACTGTCTCTTTTTTAAAATCAAGAAATATAAAAATAGTGTCGTACGGGAAGGTGTTCAATGTAAAATTTGACACGAATAACACATACAGTATGTAACACAGTGACTCAGAGACACTTCAAACACCGTGACACATGACAGGCTTTGTAAGTGTTTCTCTACCGTCTGACTCCTCCAGTGTTTACAAATGGCGAACGTGTCCTTTAAGTGTCACTGTTGACCAAATACCTCTGATCAAATGAGGGTGTTATAATTGTATTTATTTGTATTATTTCATGACACAATGTGTAACGACGTCTTTTTCACAGTTTATCGGGCAGTGATGGTTTGTCTTATCCACTGTACATGAAGCTCATTGAGTATTTTTGTCGCGGTGCAGAGTGAAAACAAAAAGCATTCGTGGTGGAAATCGTCGTACTCGCTGCCCTCTTGTGGTTTTCTGCAGTCATGACACTTGTACCATGGTTTAGTTTACAGTCGCTACGTTGGATATGACGATTAGAAGCTGTGACACCGGCTACGTTTATGCGACAGTCTCGCGTCTGTTTTTGTTGCGTCAGCCGCTAAATTATTAGTATGTCATAGTGTCGCTCAGAAGAATACCCGACGGATCACAGCTTAATGTGGGAATTTTAAAAACATCAAGGCAACAAAGTCCTAACAAAAACAAAAAAATAAAGAAAAAATAAAGACAAATGAATGAAAGAATACTCTAATATAAATACAATATACAAGATAATAGTCCTCCATCTCTTCACCTTCTGACCCCATCTCACTCTCCCTACTAAACACACACACACACACACACACACACACACACACACACACACACACACAAGAACAGACACACACTTGACTCAAGGCATATGCAGGAAAGGATTACGGAAAGGGGCCGAGACACTGAACATAGATCACGCTGATTGCAAGCCAGATGGGATGCTTCTGAGGCACATGACATGCTTAAGTGTGTGTGTGTGTGTGTGTGTGTGTGTGTGTGTGTGTGTGTGTGTGTGTGTGTGTGTGTGTGTGTGTGTGTGTGTGTGTGAGTGGACGGGGGTGTGGCGGTGGGACGTCACGTTGTGGCGACAGGGCTGCAGGATGGGGTTTGAGTACAGGTGAAAGGGGAGGGTAGAGAGAATGGTGGAGCTGTTGTCACTCAGTCTTTGTGGGCGGAGCCCAGTCTCAGTGTGTTACCACAGAGCAGCCTCGTCCTCTCGCTCTCTTCCTCGTCACTCACTTCCTGGTACAGTGTGTCTCCCAGGCATCGGTCTGGCATCTTCAGGTGGAGAGAAACAAAAAAACAAGATATTAGGGAAAAAGAAGGGAAAACAAAAAGAAACCGAGATCAACATTATATTTGGAAACATCTTTGTCACGTTGTAGGACGTTTAATAAAATATTATCCATTGTCCCATCCATCCAGGGACAGACGTGGGGACAAACGTGACGAGCACATTAGCTGGACCTACTGATTCAGGATCTGCTGTTCCTCTGCTGCTATTAAGCCGCAGTAACTCATCCAGCTCTTTCCTGCTGTTATCTCAGACTTCCCTCTGCTGCTATTAAGCTGCATGACAGCTTAATAAATATCAAAGTGAACTCCGGCCCACTTTCTCCCTCCTTCACATCGGTTGGATCAGATAACAGCAGCGTGTCACTAAAAACACCGCTGCACATTAACCGAGTAAAGACATAATTCAATCAAAACAACTGAAAAACACCCGCCGCTGGGGGTCTTTGAGGCTTTGTAATTAAATCTAACAAATGCGAACTCCGACATGGTTTCTTGACTCCGCACTGAGCCTGTAATAGAAGGAAAACAGGAGGAGGGAGCGGAGGATTCATAATCAGTCTTTCAGCACAAGTTCATCTGCCCCTCACACACACACACACACACACACACACACACACACACACACACACACACACACACACACCGCTTCCCTTTAAGACCCGGGCCTACAAAAAAAAAAAAAAAAGGGGGTCAACGGCGGCATTCCTTCTTTGATATCAAAGGTCCCCTGGTTGCTCGTAGCCTGAACAAAAGCTTTTTCATCTGGTCAGCGGGCAAATCCCCTCCCCCCCCCGCTCCCTAATAAAAGTGGGGCCCATTGATGTCTCAAAAAAGCCACTGAGAGAAGATTGTTTGATAGGCCAACAAAGGAATTTGAAAATAACTACTGTTTTCATCCTTTACTGCTCCATCTCTATTTTACCGAAATACTAAAAAGCATTTCATTTACTTTAAATTTTGATTACCTGCATCTCGATTTGGTTAATTCCAAAAATTGTTGTCATAAACAGTTCATTATCAACGTTGTAAGATCAGCCTCACCTGCTCATGATGCTGCTATGACCTCCGTGGACACGGGCTCGATCTCCTTCACGGCCTCCTCGATCACCTCGATCACCTGCGCCATCACTTCTGCGCACTTTCCCGACGGTGTCTCCGGTGTCTCCATGACTTGGCTGGGAGCCGACGCCTCTTCCGTCGCCTGGGGCTCTTCCGACAGCGTTGAGAGTTTGCTTTCAGTCGCAACCCTTTTGGCCTTTGCGTCGGTGTCTTCAGCCACAGAACCGTTGCAGTCAAACTCTTCCGCGGCCTCCTCTTCCACCGACGGCTCCTCGAACACCTGCGCCGTCTGCAGGACCACTTGGAGTGGCATGTGGATCTCCAGCACTTTCTCTTTGTTCTGCTCTGAAGGGGCCTCTGACTTTGATTCCTCCGATTGCGGTTCCACTTCCTCAGCTGCTTCTTCCACACCTGGTTCCTGAACCTCTGCGTCTTCTTTGCTCTGCTCCTCCTTTACCTCTTCAAGCTCCTCACCTGTCTGACTCTCTGCCTTTATCTCTACAACTTCTTCCTCTACTACAATTTCGTCACTTACTTTTACCTCCACAGCTTTCAGCAACCCTTCTTCCGCTGATTTCTTCTCCTCTACAGACGCATCAAGGCTCTCCGTGACCTCCATCGGGATTGGGTCAATGACCTCCATGGCGACATGGAGCAGCTGAGGTGACTTTGATGCTTGTTTTTTGCAGACAACAGCAACAGGGGTGTCAGAGATAACAGGGGTGATCTCCGTCTGTTCCTCTATTGTTGCTACAGCCTGGACTGGTGTAGACGCGTCTTCTGAAACTTTATCCATAGCATCCTGAATGACAGCCTGGGCAATGACGATGCTCTGAGCCTCAATTTCACTGGTCTGCTGGACGTCCACCTGGATTTCCTCCATGTCCTTGCTGGACTGCTCAGCGACGGCACTGACCTCTGACGTTGCCGTTTGAGCGCTCGTGGCCTCCACAGTCTCTTCAGCTTCACCCTCCTCCTCGGCTTCCTGCACCTGGATCGAATCATCGCAGGCCGCCTCCGACGTATTTTCCGCGGCAACCACGCCGGATGCCGCCGCGCCGACTGGCGCCACGAGGACCACCGTTTCGGAGATAACAACCCCGTCACTTGGTACAGCTGCAGGGATGGTTGGCTCAGTCTCCTGTGTGATGGTGGTCATTGTGATTTCACCTATGGTGGAGACTATCTCTGCAGTCACAGACTCAACTACCTCTGTCACAGTATTCTGTTCGGTGGCGGCAAGCTGCTCCACGTCCATTTTCACTTCCTTGGTTTCCACAGTTGGCTCAGTGACTTCTACGCTCTGTGTGCAAACAGCTGCTTCTAGCGTTGGCGTAATGGGATCGCCTCTCACGACGTCCTTGGGAGAGTTCTCGCTCATGGTGGTGGGCTGAATGATTTCAGACTCCTCCTGAACGGCGCTGACAATTCCAACCGTCTCAATCTCGGGTTCGTGGCTCTCGCTGGCCGCTTGAGTGGCTGTCAGTTCACCCTGTGAACTTTCCACGACAGGCTCAAGCTCGGTGGTGTCCACCTGGTGCACTTCGGCATTGCACATGGCATTTTCCGCAACGGCGGCTTCCTCTGTAATCGCTGACTTCTCTTCTACTGACACCTGTGTGGTCACACCATCACGGATCACGGCCACGGACTCTACGATGGGCATCGCGGGTTTCTCCAAAGCTACTTTGGCAATCTCCTTGGTTCCAAGGCCAGTGCAGATAGCCATGGCCTCATCACGAGCATGTGGCTCCAGGATGGCATGTGTCTTTGACGCTGCGTTCTCAGTTGGTGGTTCATACTCTGTTTTATCAGAAGCTACCTCTACTGGCACATCTTCAACCGTCACATTTGTCTGGGGTGGAATCGCACTCATTTCGGCCGGTATGCCCCCCACAACCTCCTGTGCACTCTCCGACTTGGGTCTCTGAAGAACAGGAGTAGTTTCTGCAGATGGAGCTTGAGCAACGGGCTTTACCTCAGCCAGGGACAGTCTGCGCCCCGTGCGTCTGGGAGCTTCAAGAGACAGATTTTCCTTGTCCTCGGTTTCGTCCTCGGCAATGTCGGTATCGACAGACTTCGGTGTGGCAGTGTTCTCCGCCTCCTCTGGGATGTCACTCAGCTGGTCGTGTTTATCGTCACCGTCTTCAACAGTGGCCGGGATCCATGAAGGGGATCTATCTTCAGTGGATACTTTAATCTGGAATTCAGCAGGTTCTTCCGGGGCTTCCTGTTCAGCTTCGACCTGGTCTTCATACTCTGAGAGAGGAACCACAGCTGGGGTGTCAGAGTCCTCCTCACCCTGTTCAGTGGAGGCCTGTTTTTCAGCCTTCTTCTTTTTGCGTCCGGGGAAGAGCTTCCTCAAAGAGAACGACGACTCATCTTTCGGTGCCTCACTGTCTGACTGGACTTGTTCTGTAGTCTCCTCAGGCTTCTCCTCAACTTTGGCCTTGTTCTTTGGCATAACCATGCGTTTCAGTGTGTCCCAGGTGGACTCTCTCTCAGGTGGGGGGCTTAAAGGTTCAGGGGAGGAAACAACTTCTCCATCACTGTCTGTGTTTTGGGAACTGACGATGGCGGCCTCAGTTTTGCCCACCTGCTCCCCTTCTAACGCTGCTGCTGCTGCTGCCGATTCCTCTTCAACCTTGGTCTCCTCATCGTCAGAATCAGAGGTCCTCCTTGTCCTCTTTTTGGGTCCACCCATACACATTAGAGCCTCCCAGGAGACAGAAGTGTCCATCTTCTTTTTGGGCTCCTCTGTGCTGCTGACCAGTTTCTCAGTGTTTTCAGTCTTTGGTTCTTCCTCGGTTGGCTTATCCTCCTTGGCCTCCTCCTCGACACTCTTATCTGCTAACGGGGCACTCTCAGAAGAGGACAGGGTGGCTGACTTTGCTGATTTTTCACCCGTGGCTTCATCTTCACTCTCAGAAGACCGTTTCACACGCTTCTTGGGTGTGACTAGTTTCTTGAAGGAGGACCAGGCAATGATGCCCTCTTTTTTCTTCTCTCCATCAGAAGCAACTTCACCGTCAGTCTCTTGGCTGGACTCGTTCTGGGTCACCTCCACAGCAACAATGTGCTCTCCGGACTCCTCTGGGGATGAGGGCCCACTGTCAGCTTTTGGATTCTCTGCCGACTCAGTGGAGGACTGAAGCTGCTCGGCCGCCTGCTCCCCAGACTCAGTGAGCTTCGTCTCAGTGTCTTTCTTGGCCTTCTGCTTCTTAGTTGAGAGCTTCTTTAAGCCGGCTCCAGTGAAAAGCTTCTTCAGGGGGCTTCCCTGGGGCTTGGCCTTCTCTTGTGATGATAGCAGCTCAGCCTCAGTAGTCGCCTCTACCGGAGCCTTCTCCTCTTCTGCACTAGGTTCTGCTTTTTCCTCTTCTGGTTTGGTCTCATCAGTAGTTGTGTTGTCAACAGTGACCTCTGACTCTGGGGTACTCTCTGATTTCACTTCCTCTGGAGTAGTTGGTGCCTCCTCCTTAGTTTCTTTCTCCTCCTTTTCTTCCACAGCAGCGTCTTCTGTCTTAGCTGTCTCCTCCTCAACAGCTGCCTCCTTGTCTTCCTCCTCTTTTGTCTTCCTGATGCTGGCTTTTTTTCTCAGGTTAGAGAAAAGTCCCCCACTGAAGAGCTTCCTGAAGGGGGACAGGGTGGTCTCTCCTTCCTTCTCCGCTCCTTCATCAGTAGCTTCAGCAACTGTGTCTTCAGCTGTTGGGGCGTCAGTGGTTTCGGCTTTGTCTGCCTCAGCAGCAGATGCCTCTGTAACGGCCTCCTTTTCTTCAGTTGAGCTCTTCTCCTCGGCAGCGGCAGCCTCTTCCTCCTTTGTAGGTTCAGTCACACCGACCTCCTCTCCTTCTTCTTCTTTATCTTTGACTGTCAATAGCTTCACAGGGTCTTTCTCCTCACTTTTGTCCTTCTTCAGTGTGAACTTAAAGCCCACAAAGCGGAAGATCTTCTTGAAGCCCACTTCGCTGGCATCCTCGGGTTTCTCCTCCGCTGCTTTTTCCTCAACAGCTGAGATGTCGTTGGCGTCGGGAGACTCTTTCTCCACTTTCTCGCCGTTCACTTGAGGAGCCACTTCACCCTGGACGGTGTCCATCATCTCAGGAGTCTCCTCCTTCTGAGCCACACCATCAGGCTGGCCAACTGAAATGACAAAATATGTATAGAAATTATTTGCTGTGATCCTAACCCCCTGAGGAGCTTTTATTACGCATTTGAGGACTAAATTGATGATTAGACAATTCGATTTTTTAATTTTGCGCAGCTAATCCTGTGCTACGCAAACACGGCAAAAATAAGGCATTGAAAGAAATAAAACAAATTCCATAGAAAATACACAATGACAGAAATGCTTTAGGAAATTTGTGGACTAGAACCAAAAACATGTGAGCAGAGCTGTGACACAACCTGGCAACCACCACTACTGTGGGTAATTCCCATGTAGTTGTACAAATCAAATACAAATGTTGTATTATCAGCTGAGATAAGAGACAAATACACACATGCGACACACACACACACACACACACACACACACACACACACACACACACACACACACACACACACACACACACACACACACACACACACACACACACACACACACACACACACACACACACACACACACACACAGAGAAGACGTCTGCCTGCCATGTGTATCTGTGTTTTGACAGAGAAGGCGTAGGGGGATTACGACCGGCCGGTGTTTAAAGCCTTTCTTCTTTCTTTCTTTCTCTGCCGTTCTCCTCAGATCCCAGTACAGGTCTGGAAAACCTCACATCTGATACCCCTGGACTCTCAAAAACAAATTCCCAGGACTTTTAATGCCTAGCTATCAGCTTACCCGATTACCCACACACTGGGAAACGCAAAGACGCACACGCACTCCCTAAAACCATGCAGGGCTGTGGGAAGAACCTCCTTCACAAAAAACGCTATGTAAAAAAACAAACAAGGTATTTGATTCCATTTCCCCATTTTTAACATGACATCTGCCATGAAAACTGGATAAAGATTTCAAATAAATCTGTCCCAAGAGGACAAAAATGTTAAAACTTTGCGCCCACATCCTTTTCCTAAATTATAGGCCCGACGCTTCACTCAGTCGCACCGCATTCCTAGAATATTTTAAAACTTTAAAATGGAAAGAAATATTATTTCTAGAAATTATGTAAAACCTCAGCAAACACAGCAGCTTTTCACACTAAATGTGGATGATAAGATAAACACATGCTTTCAAAACCCCTAATGTTATTAGTGAGGGCACGCCCATGTATGTATAGATCTGACTCGAGTGGAATGTGAGCTATGCTGTCCACTCTGTGTTTGGGAGAAATTATTTTAGGATGCTCTAAACATAATCTGAACTTAAATACCAGGGGTCTTCAGGAATGTTATTGTTTTTGCTGCGGTTTGACCGTGTCTCGGCTGTGTCCGTGTCGGATCCAAAACCGAACCAAGCAGGCCTCTACCACCCCTCCTTAAAATAAAAAAAGTCCCAATCTCCTTGACCCAAATTCCACAACAGCAGGATGGATGGATGGGGACCCACCCCCATCCCAAGGCTCACACTCATGCAAACACAATAGAATTCTAACCCTCCCTGGCCTCCGACAATAAAAGGAAGGGGGGTGGTGGGGGGGGGGTCAACTTTTCTACTATCAAGACACGCTGCAGTTTGGGAGAAGTTTGCTGACTTTACCGAAATAATGTTAACGTGAATTTAAAAGGCCCAAAGTACGTTGTCACACGCCGGTGGTCTCTCTCTCTCTCTCTCTCTCTATCACACAGTTGTTAAGCAAGGAAGTATAACCAGAAGAACAACAAACAGCAGTCCAAGTCATATGAAACCTATGAGCAACAACAATAAATTCAGCTCAATTATGCACAAACAGCAAATTCATGTTAGGGTACATAATTAAACTAGCTCCTCTAAGCTGTTTTCAATGAAATTCTGGTGCAGTAAAGAGCTTTTGAATGACGACGTGTGTGTGTGTGTGTGTGTGTGTGTGTGTGTGTGTGTGTGTGTGTGTGTGTGTGTGTAGGAGGGGTCCGGCTGTTAGAAAGCCAGACGAGGCCATGTGTATCTACATGGATAGTAAAACAGGAACCATGTTGATTTAACAGACTACTGGCATCTCTCTCGTCTTTTTGATCTTTGTTTTCCGCCTCAAGTTTTTTTCTTTTTACAGGCAGACCACTGTTAACATCCCTAGATTGATTTGGGTTTGTGGTGGTGGTGGGGGGGGTTAATGTGTGGTGGAGGAGGTTGGGTGATTTGAATAACGACTGTACCCGAAAGAATGTGAGTGTGAGGGGTGAGGCTACAGGGGGTGAGGAGGGGACAGTTAAGAGATGAAGGGATGGCATTGTGGGGGTGGGGGGGTGGCAGGGTCTCTGCCCTTGGGCCGGAGCCCGTACTCACTTTAGAGGGTGTTACATATCTCTGGAACACACATTCATAGCTGAAATACTTCTCCCCGCTGGAGACGAGCTTTGTTTATGTGTGGGTGTGAGAGCATGTGGTCAGACGATGCCCTCATATTAAATATCATCGCCGCAGCCACACACAAAAAAAACAAACAACAATTGAAATCGACTCCAGTCTCCAGTGAGATCAGATAAAGTTTCTGTTGTGGCTGTTTCAACACTATGTGTTGTTTGGGGAGGGGGGGGGGGGGGGGGGGGGGTTGGGAAGCTGAATGGCAGCTATTCTTCCAAGACCAACTTTGCCAAATATATGCAAATCGTCATTGTAATTATCAGTCTGCAGCAGAAGCCCTTTAAACAAAAGAAGTCAGTTAAAAAAAAAAAAGAGGGCATGGAGACTCCCCCACACCATCCCCCAACAGACACGGTACTAGCGCTCCCTCTCTGTATCAAAGGTGTGGTCAAAGTCTCCCCGGAGGAACCTCCACATCACCGGCACTAACTACACCCGCTGTAGCACAGTTCATCTAACTAACATCGAGTAAAAGTCTGATGTGAACAACATGGATGTGTCTCTCTTCATATCAGTGCTTTGGGTTTCCAGTTTATGTGCAGAAACCACAAACCTGAGGTCACCACAGAGCAAAACGTTACAACATTACTCAATTTCAACCGTCACTCCCAATTATGAACTTAAGAAAGAATTGGTCTTGGCACGCAATTAATTTCATACGCCCCCTTTTCCTCCCTCCCTGCCCTTTGTGGCTAAAGCTGCTGAATAACCCCACTGGGAATTAGGCTCCCACTCTCTAATGAAGCGCTTCACATGACGGGACACAAGGAGCCGGGCTCAGACCGAGTTTAAAGCAGGGCTTTCAAAATGCTTCTGTCGATGCATCTCTTCATATATTTCTATCTGGCAGCTGCTCAGAAGTTTGGTGGTAGTAGAGGATGTATACTCCACCTTTCAGGGTTAGTACACCGTGATATCTCTTAGTACAGTCAATAGGCAGGTTTGTGAGGGGGGGGGGGGGGGTGTTCTCTTGTACACATTCTGAAAAGCTACCAGTGATGCTCAAGAATGCTGAAAGAACACTTGATGATGCACCTTTGAAGTCGAGCTCATAACAGGGTTAAAAGAAAAGATGGTAAAATAAGAAACCTACAGCACTCGAGCATTATTTGACTTTCTACACGCCGAGGCTCTGCAGTGGTCAAAGCACAACCATCACCCACCAAGCCAGGACATCTAGGAACCACAATGCTAACTCACCACACCCTCAGCACAACAATGCCCTCAGCCACTGCTTTGACATCTCCGGAATTACAACTACATAAATCAAAATTGGCGCTTCAAAAAGTAGAGCAGTCATTATTTCATCGTCAATCATTAGCAAACTCTAAATTGTTTAAAAAAAAAAAAACAATTAATGAGACCATGTTGAATGATTTTTTTTTCTTACCCGTTAGAGTTATTGTCCCAAGCATTGGTAAAAGTCCAAAAATTCTTTCTTCAAAAACTTACAAAAATAATTAAAAAAAAAAAAGGATTTAAAATTAAAATGTTAAGATTTCTAAAACTATATCTGTAGAACCGGTCTGTCTCGTGTTCCCTTCACTCGGTTAGGTCTGCAGGACGTTCTTCTTCACGCCGTGTGTTTCTCTCTCTCCTCCAGCGCTTCTCAGCCAGTATGAACAGAAGAGAGGAATCCACACACATTTCAACAGACTGACACACATGTCATGTTTAGGACCACCCCTGCCTCCCTCTTCCTCCCACCTCCCACCTCCTTTCTTCAGCTGTTCTGAATGAGCCCCCCCCCCTCCATCCTCCCCCTCCTCCTCCTCCTCCTCCCCTCACCCCCACTCAGACCTCACTGTCCAGCCGGGATGACTGCAGCTCATCATGTGATTTCTCTAGAAAGCATTTGCCAACCATCCCTCCACAGCAACTATCCTACAAGCTCCACACAAACCCTCCTCCCTTAATCCCTAATGCTATTTCATACACACTATTTCATACACACAAATCCATACACACACATTCATGCACATTGTTGCTACATTCTCCTTCCCTGGCCTCAAAACCCCATGTGTGTCCTCAAAATGGGCAGTTTCTCACAAACATTGTAAAGCAGCCACCACACCCCGGTCCCCCGTCCTCCCCCCTCTTCAGGAGGCAACCACGCACCCCCCCCCCCCCCCCCCCCCCCCCACCCCCGTATCTTATGGCACATGTCACTAGTCATGTGGAGGAATGTTGACAGAGTCAAAGCAGAAGAGGGGATTTCGGGATGTTTCTTTGTCATTTTAGATTTTCACATTTCACATCTGTAAAATGGTTTGGGGTTCCCAATCCCAAATTATTTTAAAAAACAAAATTCAAAACATAGTAATTGTTACTTCACTTTACAGTCCCAAAACTCTCTAAATATATCCCTTAAGTTCATACCCAGGGCCTCAGCCCAGCATGGACGGGGGTGCCATTGAGTTGCCGCCTGCCCCCTTGTGAATGTTAATAGGCCCCTCTCAATTACTCCAATGCAGACACATTTAATTCAGCTTTTGTCTAAGGGGGGGGGGGGGGGGGGGGGGGACTAGAAGGAATGCAGATAAATCCTCAGGTAAATACCAGCATAATCAGATCTGTCACACTTCAGCATTGTCCCAGAAGAATGTGTGAATTCCATCCAGAAAGGCTCCCAAACGGGTGATAACAGCAGTAATCAAGGACCGTCTGGTCTTCTGCAAACAACAAGACAACCGGCAGCAGGCACAGCAGTATCTCTTCAATCGTTTTCTCAGTTCATGTTTTCCCTGAAACTCTTTAAACTGCATATTTTCTCCATTTCTTAGGTGCAAACAGACAACAACAACAACAACAACTTAAAATCCAATCAGGTCACAGCAAGAGAACAAAGACGAAGCTCTGGGACGAAACGTGGGTGAAACCAATCGTTGCATTTTTTTTTTTCTTTCTTTACCAGAAACCACTTCCTGTGAGTTTCTTCATTATCCGTTGAATGGAGAGAGCCGTCGATACCGAGATCTATGCCCATGAATGGGAGGCTTCGTGGGTTTCTGATCTGAGCTGGCAGGAGTGAGAGCTGAGGAGTTCAGGGAAACAGCTACAGATCTGATGACATATTAGTATTTTCAGTATAAAGTTCCAGAGGATAATGAAGTGAATCTTCATAACGTTACGGATAAATGTTTCCTAACTGGCCTGTGCACGGCTGGCACTGCTCTTTTATATAGTTATAGAATATAGAACATAGAACTTAAATGTATCCGAGCATTACTATATATATTACTATCTCACCAAAGACCCTTTCATTTGATCACAGTCACTTACTTAGAATTTGATTCTGACACACCAGTGAGGCTTTTCTGTTGATGCAATGACTCATCCGGTGGGTATTTCACGATGTGTACTATACTACTTAAAGGCCGATATGACAGTACTTTGTATTGAGTGAACAGTGAGTCAGACCAAAGGGAATTCAGAGTTCGATGAGAGTACCTCTGTTTGGGGTCGGCCCACATCTTCCTTTCCCTCCCGACTTCCTTCAGATGACTCACTCACATCAGTCACATTCCTGGACTTCCATACATACTGAAAGATTTTCATTTCGGCACAGCTTGAGGCTACACTGAGCCCTATGGGAAAGAGGTCCATGTGGTTCGGTTAAAGGAAAAGGCTGGCATTGTATTTCAACAAACGTCAACAACTCCCGAGGAGAATATTAACCAGCTCTGACTTTATTCTAACAAATGTGTCTTTATGTTGACTGAAAACTATAAACCAGCGATGTCATCCTCTAATTTTGGTTAACCACTTCAACCTTACAGACCCACTACGGCGAGGACCATTTCAAACTCATCTGCAGCACAAACACGGTTCAAACCAACAGAGCTTTATTAGTAGGGCTGCAGCGCACGCTTCATAGAACGCCCATCACAAGTTCCCAGAGTACATTGCGTCTAGTTTTGTCTGATCAACAGCCTAAACGCCCAAAGATATTCAACACGCAACCATATGAGACTGAGGAAACAATAAAACAACCACATTTGAGAAGCTGGAAACTGGAGTTATTCCAAGTTTTGCTTTGAGAAATCACTTCAACGGTTAATTGATTATTTCACTCCATGTAAACATCCTATAACTTAAATCAGGAGCTAAAACCAGCCGAGACATATGACGCTGTTAGACACATGTTATAGAACAGTATATCAACGAGTCACTTTAAAAGTCTTTCTTTCATTAGATAAAAGCTCATTTAATGAATGTATTTTGTGTTTAAACCTCAGTGAAGTCAGGATAACCCAGCGCCGCGTCTGGGACGGCGACGCCCTTCATATCTCAGTAAATCAAAAAACGTGCCCGAGTTCAGGAATGTTTGAGGAGGGGTCTTCAATGGTCGGGCAAGTGGGGAGGGGGGGGGGGGTTTGCAGCCTGTAAAGAAGTGGATGACATCATCGGACAGCAAAGAAGAAAACGCCTCCTACTCTTCCAAGAACTGGATAGGACGATGTCGAAATAATTGGAGGAAAGGGAAACGAGGGCCGTGAGTGAGTGTGAAGCTAGCCGAGATCAGAGAGATATTTTCCTCCAGCGCCTCTCTTTTCTCTTTTCTTTTACATTTTTTGTATTCAGTTTTGCTCCTTTAAAAACTTTTGTTTTTATCTCCACAATCCTCACTCCGGTCGCCTTTAATCCGTCTCCCTCTGCCACCACTTTCCCCTCTATCCTCTCGAGGCCCCATCCCAACCCCTGTGTGGGCCGGAGGGATGGAGAAGAATGTCGTGCAGGAAACGCAGTCATTTCTCAACATCGCCGCTTCCTCCCCCCCCCCCCCCATTTCCTCGATTCTACACTTCATTCTTGTCTGTCCAACAACCCTTCCGCTTTTTTTTTCTCCTTGCCAACATTATTTCTGCACACGGCGTGACGCAGCGTGACGAGATGAACGCGGTCGATGTGACGTCTCGAGCTTGAGAATCCTTTGTTTGGTTTCGCTGGAAAACAATGGAGAATCGTGTTTACAGCGTTCGGCATTGAGGGAGAAGATGTCGGTTCCATGAAATCCATCTAATCTCGCACGCAACTGTTGGTGCTGACGGCCGTCCACTTTCAGTCCCACGACAAAAAACTGTTATTTTAAATGTAAGTGAAGAGCAGCATTTCTTCCAGAGGGGTATGTTTACCAAGTTTTACCATCTGTTATACTTGCATTCCTGAAATATCTGCACTGCAATTTGGCATTCCAGTTGTTGTTGTTATGCATGGTCTTGTCTTCCAGTACAGACACTGAATTGTGAAAATGGGGACGTGTAGATCTAAAGAAGTCCCTCCCGGCTTTGGAAATGGTCCACATTTACAAAACGAGACGTGACGGCAAAGAGACGCACCAAAAGGATTTACCAGACTGTCAACTTGCTGGTTCTATGAGATCCAAAGAAATGCACGTTTCAAATGATTGCATGTACTCACTGGTAGTTCGGATGGAGGCTTTTTTTTATTATCAAATAGTAGAAACAGGCCAGGCCCAAAAAAAATGTCTCATCTGGTCTCTGGAGCCAAAGAAGAGGGTTCCCCAGCTGTGTTCCATGAGAACAATTGCTCTTATCCTTCACGCTCTTCCTGGCTGCTTATCTATCACCTCGGTCTCTTGTACGCCTCTGCTTAGGATTTGGCAGAGATCCATTAATGTATGCTTCAGCCACACTCAAACATGGTTCATCTTAACGAGTCAATTAATCTCAACTGAGTGTTTCAACACATTTTTTTCTTTTCTTGCAAAGGTCAGAGGACAATTCCACTTGTTTCCACAACAATTTGACTCTTTTTGAGACTTTTCCAGAAACAAGTGAGGGTAACTTAAGACGGGGAAGAAGAAGGAAAACCACTGAAGTATCAAGTATCCAGCCCCAAGAAGATCAGACTTAATTCTTGCATCAGAGACAAGTGAAAAAACCTCACCTCACTGACACATTCTTGGCACTTATATCAAGAAGATTTGATCATTAGCTGCGAGGTAAAACTGAATTACTATAGTATATGGATACTT
Organism: Cebidichthys violaceus; assembly: GCF_023349555.1. NCBI lineage: Eukaryota > Metazoa > Chordata > Actinopteri > Perciformes > Stichaeidae > Cebidichthys > Cebidichthys violaceus. Next base: position 27,080 of record NW_027176681.1, read on the forward strand.
GCTGCACTGTAACAGGGGCCATAACGCCATTAAAGGAGGAGGGGGGGGGGTCAGTCACATTCCTCGTCCATTCTCTCAATCCACCATGTGCCTGGGGGAGGTTAGGGTTTGAGGAGGGAGATTAGGTTCCCTGATGCCGGGAAAGATGAGAAAGGAGTGCCTGCGGAGACGAGAGGGTCCTGGGGGGGGGGGGGGGGGGGGGGGGGGGTCTGAGAGCCCTGGTGGGAGTCTACCATGAGTTTGACCTTATTACTGTAATTTTAGGCCCAATGTACCTGGGGCACTCCTGTTAATACGCCAAAGACTTTTTGCAGTATAGCTTAGTTATCTTAATATGATTCCGGTTGTGACAGGGCTGCACTCCCTACAAGATGTATTAGCATTCTGACGTTAGCATTTAGCTCAAAGCAGTGCCCAACCGGGACAATCTTCCGTCAGTGTTTTGGCGAGTGCAGTCAGATGACGGATGAGATTTCTCATTAGCTTGCCATCAGCTGATCTGCCCGTGTTGCGGTCAGGCAGAACCTACTGGAGCTTGATGGAGATAGCTGACACTGAGGTCGCTTCTACTACCAGAAAACACTAAGAGCTGCTCATTGTGTTTGAGCAGGAGGAAAGAAAACAAGGCTTTCTGTCTGATCAGCTTAGAGGCTGAGACAGCGACCGACAAATGACAGCTTTCTATTAGAGTTCTTCTATCCCCTTTTGCCCTAAAGTGTATCCTTCAAGCTGCCACTTCATAACAAACGAGTGAATAAAACATGCTGCACTGATGAACATAATTGAACTACTGACTGGACAATGATGGATCTTGAGGGACTGAGGGCCTTTTAAGCACTCCGGTCTAAAGCTCCGCCTCTCTAACGCTTTCCTCTGGGATCGCCTCCTTTTCACTGAGGGATGGAAATAAATTCTGATATCTTGCACCAAGCTGATGGATCAGCATCTCCACAAATACAGTACAAACCAAGGACAAAATAAGTCTGACTACGGCACACTGACATCTTTACAGGAACCCTGTAATGACTATTGTCAGATGGAATGTAAAAGGAATACGGGCAAAAATCCAGGGGGGAGAATCGGACCGCTGGATTGGGTTATGATGACTGTATAGAGACCAGACGGAGCTTAAGTGGAGGGAGAGGTCCCTTCCACAGGCATGAGGAACGTTTTGGCAACAAGGCTACAAATGTCCCCCGAGCCGAGCCTGAGTAAATCCATCCTGGAATGAAATCATGGCCACACACACATGGATACACACACACACACACACACACACACACACACACACACACACACACACACACACACACACACACACACACACACACACACACACACACAGAGAGAGAGAGAGACACACAGACACGCACAGCCTGCAATATGTTCGACTATAAAAGTTAACACCTGTAACCAAAAACGAAATAAAACTGCAGCAGAGACGGAGGCTCTAGTGAATCATTTCTCACAATTCACGACACACTGGGGATCCGTCTGACGTTTTGACACACTTGGACTGCAACAGTATGTAGAACAATTTGACACGTTGTACAAAATACTACTCGATCTCATTACTGATTAACTCGTCTGCACTGAATGATATTATTGATTAGTCTATAAAATGTCAAAAACTGTCCATCACAAGTTCCAGAGGCTGGACAAACCCTAAAGTGATTCCGTTTCTAATAAGATGACGGAGAAACTTTGCAAAATTCAGTTTTATTTGATAAACTAATTAAAGTGTGCACTTTCTGTTTTTCAAGTAATCGTTCAAGCACAAGTAAAGCGAGCCACAGATGTTCTTTGTTCTTCTTTTGGACCGACAGCTTGCACAAATTTTAATGAAGAAATTAAAAAAATAAAAAGTATTTAATATGGTGAACCGCACCCATCCGATCCCCTCGCCAAGGCGATTTGACCTATAAAGGACGTCCAGCGTCGCTTCACACAAACGCAGTCAGCGTTCTCTCTCCCTCTCAAAGACTTCCAGGAGACTCCATCTGTCCTCTCTTACAGCCTGAGAGCCATCTGGGAGGGACCGTCGACGCTCCGGCCAGTGAATGACATCAGCGATGATGTCAGTCTTTGGGCTCCACACTGCAACCTCACGCCCCTAAAACTTGCAACTCCAAACACCCGAAGGCTCAAGTATGCACATCTACACGAAGGGAAAACAGCACAAAGCAGATCGTACTAATGAGACAAACGTGTTAAAAGATGAACCGATGCTTTAAGAACACGTGATTTTCTGATTATGCTTCTCTATTTTTACACCTTCCTTTCTCTCGCTTTCTTTGCTTGCCTCTCTGAAAAGAAAACACCCCCCCCCCCCCCCCTCAAAACTCTGCTTCCATGTAATATTTATTCAGTTCCTCTCTGTCTAATAACTCGGTGTAAACTCTACATTCCTGAGCCTAAGCTCTCCTGTCTGGGCTTTCTCAGCCCATCTGGCACTCAAAGAAAGTAGAGAACAGAGTTAAAGAATGATTTTTGCCGTTTTTATGCAAAAACCTGACGGCGAGCAGACTCAGTGTTTGTGTTCACAGAAGAGGTGGACTACCGACGGACGCACTGGAAAATGTAACTCCACACCATCCTCCTACTTTGATACCGTGTTAAACAAATACTTTTCTGTGATTTAATACAAAATTCCATGATAGACCCGCAGATTGCTTTTCGCACAAACTGGACTTAAACTAATTGACTTTCCTTCTAAAAAAAAATGCCACATTAAAGTCTGCAGCGGAGTCCGATATGAGTTTTACTTCTTTCAAATAAAATTCAAATATCACAAATAAGCATCAAACCGACAGGTATTGTTTTTTTTTTAAGAAAGTGAGTTAGGCGCCTCATGTTGCTGCAACATTTTAAACAACACTGTCATGTGACCCAAGTTGGTGTGTGATGGCTTTGGGTGTGTCGTTTCACCACCGGGTTGTCCTCAAACTGAAAAAACACTCTGGTACACCTGATAGAGCAAGATTATGGTTGTGTGTGTTTGTGTATGCCTGTGCATGCACGTGTGTGTGTGTGTGTTTGTGTATGCCTGTGCATGCACGTGTGTGTGTGTGACGTGTGTGTGTGTGTGTGTGTGTGTGTGTGTGCGTTTGCTCATGCGTCAGCCTTTTGATGTGCAGCCTGTCTTTTGTTGTTTTTTTCGTCGTTATCAGAGAGATTCCCCCTCTCTTCCTGTGTCCCACAATGCATCGCTCTCTTTATCAGGCTGCACAAGAGGTAGAGACGCGCTGGGATGTAAAACCCCTCCATACCTTCCACTTCACTATCTGCTCTCGTTCTCCCTTCCTTTCACGCCCCTGCTCTCATTTAATCTCCAGCCTTGACATTCTTTTCACGACTTCAGTTGTTTTCTGTTGTTTGTCTCCAGTTCGTAGTCCTTCTGCTCTGTGAGAGCGACAGCTTCGGGGAGGAAATGATCAGTCAGCCGGCTGGTTCACTCGCAGGTCAGTTCAGACTTCAAGGGTCCACTCTGGTCCCAGTTTAATCGGATAGAGCAGGGTCCTGATGCTGTCGAGTCTGTGAGTACGTGTTGTACCCAAATGAAGCTCAGCAGATCCACAATCAGCTGTCGCTCAGCGTGATCAATTAAGAAGAACAACATCTTCTTTGTAAGGCAAGAAGAAGAGTGAGAACTGTGAAGCGGAGGAACAATGAGACGGATTGCTTTGTGTGTTCAAAAGGTTTGATTATCTGGACTTGAAGACAATACGATGGTCTGCAGCCTTTACTGCAGTCAGCGCACAAGTCCTAAGACCTCCCGACCCCCTCTTTCCTGTCCTACGTCTTTCCACGTTACTAATTAACTTACAGTACATGTCCACAAGAAGCAACGATTTCAACAACCAAATTACTCTCCGTTAGTCCACATGCCGCATCAACTCCTACGCTCAGCGTCTCTGCTCTGAAGAAGGTATTGGGTTACTCTATAAACGGACGGAATCGCTTCATTAAATAGCTTATTAAATAGGTTATTTGACGGAGTGGTATGTGACATATCTCTGTGTTTTAAGTAGTGTAGGGTTACCCCTTCCCCTGGGCCATAACATATTATGAAATGCGCAGGTTGCTTTGTGCGGGGGCCCCGGGTCACGGCCTGCTAAATATTTAGGGAGGGTGCACAGAACCCTGCAGCCCTCCCAGACTGAGGGACACGCTATAGAAATGGCAAAGAAAATAAACAAACGCGGGTCTGGAGATAGGAGGGCGCTGCTGGAGACGGACAGAGCAGGTTGGCGCACATATCAATTTAAGTCGGAGAAAAAAAAGAATGTTGGCCAGTTAATTACCGGTTAATAGTTATCTCTGGTTACTGATTAAAAAGAAGGTATTGGCCGAAAGGCAATCTGGAAATCCACCGGCTACCGTCTGACAATCCCGTCGTAGACGTCGTCTCTCAACTCCAACGCCAGTCTTGCATCTTTAGCTGCAAATCGGACCGTAAACAACAGACACATGGTAAAAGGAAGTCGCGGCCCGGATATTTGCTGGCTACACCGGAGCCCGAGAAATCCAAGAGGCTTATCCGTCGTCAGACCGATAGCCGATGGGTTCTACTACAAAAAACGAATTTAAAGAAACTTTTGAAAAGGGAGGTTCAGAGACAGATCAAAAACGAGGTGTATTTTCTTACATTTGTTTGACAAATTCAAAAGTGATATTTCTGCAGATGCTCAAA
>NW_027176682.1:0-31749 GCF_023349555.1 Cebidichthys violaceus
TTCCTCCTCTAAAGTGGCCATTTCGGTTCGAATGAGACCATTTGCGAGGTTCTAGGACCTCGGGAAAGTGTTTTTCTTGCCAATATTCTAATTTGGAAATTTTGATTTCCTCCACTAAAGTGGCCATTGAGGTTCGAATGAGACCATTTGCGAGGTTCTAGGACCTTGGGAAAAGCTCAAAAAGTACCAACTTTTTCTGTGAAGGTGCTGGAGCCTTGGAAGTGCTGTCTACCCCCACTAAAACGGCCATTGCGGTTCGAATGAGACCATTTGCGAGGTTCTAGGACCTCGGGAAAGTGTTGTTCTTGCCAATGTTCTAATTTTGGAAATTTTGATTTCCTCCACTAAAGTGGCCATTGAGGTTCGAATGAGACCATTTGCGAGGTTCTAGGACCTCGGGAAAATGTTTTTCTTGCCAATATTCTAATTTTGGAAATTTTGCTTCCTCCACTAAAGTGGACATTTCGGTTCGAATGAGACCATTTGCGAGGTTCTAGGACCTCGGGAAAGTGTTTTTCTTGCCAATATTCTAATTTTGGAAATTTTGATTTCCTCAACTAAAGTGGCCATTGAGGTTCGAATGAGACCATTTGCGAGGTTCTAGGACCTCGGGAAAGTGTTTTTCTTGCCAACGTTCTAATTTTGGAAATTTGATTTCTTCCACTAAAGTGGCCATTGAGGTTCGAATGAGACCATTTGCGAGGTTCTAGGACCCTGGGAAAAGCTCAAAAAGTACCAACTTTTTTTGTGAAGGTCCTGGAGCCTTGAAAGTGCTGTCTACCCCCACTAAAACGGCCATTGCGGTTCGAATGAGACCATTTGCGAGGTTCTAGGACCTCGGGAAAGTGTTTTTCTTGCCAATATTCTAATTTTGGAAATTTTGCTTCCTCCTCTAAAGTGGCCATTTCGGTTCGAATGAGACCATTTGCGAGGTTCTAGGACCTCGGGAAAGTGTTTTTCTTGCCAATATTCTAATTTTGGAAATTTTGATTTCCTCACTCCCACCTAAAGTGGCCATTGAGGTTCGAATGAGACCATTTGCGAGGTTCTAGGACCCTAGGAAAAGCTCAAAAAGTACCAACTTTTTCTGTGAAGGTGCTGGAGCCTTGGAAGTGCTGTCTACCCCCACTAAAACGGCCATTGCGGTTCGAATGAGACCATTTGCGAGGTTCTAGGACCTCGGGAAAGTGTTGTTCTTGCCAATGTTCTAATTTGGAAATTTTGATTTCCTCCACTAAAGTGGCCATTGAGGTTCGAATGAGACCATTTGCGAGGTTCTAGGACCCTGGGAAAAGCTCAAAAAGTACCAACTTTTTCTTTGAAGGTCCTGGAGCCTTGGAAGTGCTGTCTACCCCCACTAAAATGGCCATTGCGGTTCGAATGAGACCATTTACGAGGTTCTAGGACCTCGGGAAAGTGTTTTTCTTGCCAATGTTCTAATTTTGGAAATTTTGCTTCCTCCACTAAAGTGGCCATTTCGGTTCGAATGAGACCATTTGCGAGGTTCTAGGACCTCGAGAAAGTGTTTTTCTTGCCAATATTCTAATTTTGGAAATTTTGCTTCCTCCACTAAAGTGGCCATTTCGGTTCGAATGAGACCATTTGCGAGGTTCTAGGACCTCGGGAAAGTGTTTTTCTTGCCAATATTCTAATTTTGGAAATTTTGATTTCCTCAACTAAAGTGGCCATTGAGGTTCGAATGAGACCATTTGCGAGGTTCTAGGACCCTGGGAAAAGCTCAAAAAGTACCAACTTTTTCTGTGAAGGTCCTGGAGTCTTGGAAGTGCTGTCTACCCCCACTAAAACGGCCATTGCGGTTCGAATGAGACCATTTGCGAGGTTCTAGGACCTCGGGAAAGTGTTTTTCTTGGCAATATTCTAATTTTGGAAATTTTGCTTCCTCATCTAAAGTGGCCATTTCGGTTCGAATGAGACCATTTGCGAGGTTCTAGGACCTCGGGAAAGTGTTTTTCTTGCCAATATTCTAATTTTGGAAATTTTGCTTCCTCCACTAAAGTGGCCATTTCGGTTCGAATGAGACCATTTGCGAGTTTCTAGGACCTCGGGAAAGTGTTTTTCTTGCCAATATTCTAATTTTGGAAATTTTGATTTCCTCAACTAAAGTGGCCATTGAGGTTCGAATGAGAGCATTTGCGAGGTTCTAGGACTTCAGGAAAGTGTTTTTCTTGCCAATATTCTAATTTTGGAAATTTTGATTTCCTCCACTAAAGTGGCCATTGAGGTTCGAATGAGACCATTTGCGAGGTTCTAGGACCCTGGGAAAAGCTCAAAAAGTACCAACATTTTCTGTGAAGGTGCTGGAGCCTTGGAAGTGCTGTCTACCCCCACTAAAACGGCCATTGCGTTTCGAATGAGACCATTTGCGAGGTTCTAGGACCTCGGGAAAGTGTTGTTCTTGCCAATGTTCTAATTTTGGAAATTTTGATTTCCTCCACTAAAGTGGCCATTGAGGTTCGAATGAGACCATTTGCGAGGTTCTAGGACCCTGGGAAAAGCTCAAAAAGTACCAACTTTTTTTGTGAAGGTCCTGGAGCCTTGAAAGTGCTGTCTACCCCCACTAAAACGGCCATTGCGTTTCGAATGAGACCATTTGCGAGGTTCTAGGACCTCGGGAAAGTGTTTTTCTTGCCAATATTCTAATTTTGGAAATTTTGCTTCCTCCTCTAAAGTGGCCATTTCGGTTCGAATGAGACCATTTGCGAGGTTCTAGGACCTCGGGAAAGTGTTTTTCTTGCCAATATTCTAATTTTGGAAATTTTGCTTCCTCCTCTAAAGTGGCCATTTCGGTTCGAATGAGACCATTTGCGAGGTTCTAGGACCTCGGGAAAGTGTTTTTCTTGCCAATATTCTAATTTTGGAAATTTTGCTTCCTCCTCTAAAGTGGCCATTTCGGTTCGAATGAGACCATTTGCGAGGTTCTAGGACCTCGGGAAAGTGTTTTTCTTGCCAATATTCTAATTTTGGAAATTTTGCTTCCTCCTCTAAAGTGGCCATTTCGGTTCGAATGAGACCATTTGCGAGGTTCTAGGACCTCGGGAAAGTGTTTTTCTTGCCAATATTCTAATTTTGGAAATTTTGCTTCCTCCTCTAAAGTGGCCATTTCGGTTCGAATGAGACCATTTGCGAGGTTCTAGGACCTCGGGAAAGTGTTTTTCTTGCCAATATTCTAATTTTGGAAATTTTGATTTCCTCAACTAAAGTGGCCATTGAGGTTCGAATGAGAGCATTTGCGAGGTTCTAGGACTTCAGGAAAGTGTTTTTCTTGCCAATATTCTAATTTTGGAAATTTGATTTCCTCCACTAAAGTGGCCATTGAGGTTCGAATGAGACCATTTGCGAGGTTCTAGGACCCTGGGAAAAGCTCAAAAAGTACCAACATTTTCTGTGAAGGTGCTGGAGCCTTGGAAGTGCTGTCTACCCCCACTAAAACGGCCATTGCGTTTCGAATGAGACCATTTGCGAGGTTCTAGGACCTCGGGAAAGTGTTTTTCTTGGCAATATTCTAATTTTGGAAATTTTGCTTCCTCATCTAAAGTGGCCATTTCGGTTCGAATGAGACCATTTGCGAGGTTCTAGGACCTCGGGAAAGTGTTTTTCTTGCCAATATTCTAATTTTGGAAATTTTGCTTCCTCCACTAAAGTGGCCATTTCGGTTCGAATGAGACCATTTGCGAGTTTCTAGGACCTCGGGAAAGTGTTTTTCTTGCCAATATTCTAATTTGGAAATTTTGATTTCCTCAACTAAAGTGGCCATTGAGGTTCGAATGAGAGCATTTGCGAGGTTCTAGGACTTCAGGAAAGTGTTTTTCTTGCCAATATTCTAATTTTGGAAATTTGATTTCCTCCACTAAAGTGGCCATTGAGGTTCGAATGAGACCATTTGCGAGGTTCTAGGACCCTGGGAAAAGCTCAAAAAGTACCAACATTTTCTGTGAAGGTGCTGGAGCCTTGGAAGTGCTGTCTACCCCCACTAAAACGGCCATTGCGTTTCGAATGAGACCATTTGCGAGGTTCTAGGACCTCGGGAAAGTGTTGTTCTTGCCAATGTTCTAATTTTGGAAATTTTGATTTCCTCCACTAAAGTGGCCATTGAGGTTCGAATGAGACCATTTGCGAGGTTCTAGGACCCTGGGAAAAGCTCAAAAAGTACCAACTTTTTTTGTGAAGGTCCTGGAGCCTTGAAAGTGCTGTCTACCCCCACTAAAACGGCCATTGCGTTTCGAATGAGACCATTTGCGAGGTTCTAGGACCTCGGGAAAGTGTTTTTCTTGCCAATATTCTAATTTTGGAAATTTTGCTTCCTCCTCTAAAGTGGCCATTTCGGTTCGAATGAGACCATTTGCGAGGTTCTAGGACCTCGGGAAAGTGTTTTTCTTGCCAATATTCTAATTTTGGAAATTTTGCTTCCTCATCTAAAGTGGCCATTGAGGTTCGAATGAGACCATTTGCGAGGTTCTAGGACCTCGGGAAAGTGTTTTTCTTGTCAATATTCTAATTTTGGAAATTTTGCTTCCTCCACTAAAGTGGCCATTTCGGTTCGAATGAGACCATTTGCGAGGTTCTAGGACCTCGGGAAAGTGTTTTTCTTGCCAATATTCTAATTTTGGAAATTTTGATTTCCTCAACTAAAGTGGCCATTGAGGTTCGAATGAGAGCATTTGCGAGGTTCTAGGACTTCAGGAAAGTGTTTTTCTTGCCAATATTCTAATTTTGGAAATTTTGATTTCCTCCACTAAAGTGGCCATTGAGGTTCGAATGAGACCATTTGCGAGGTTCTAGGACCCTGGGAAAAGCTCAAAAAGTACCAACATTTTCTGTGAAGGTGCTGGAGCCTTGGAAGTGCTGTCTACCCCCACTAAAACGGCCATTGCGTTTCGAATGAGACCATTTGCGAGGTTCTAGGACCTCGGGAAAGTGTTGTTCTTGCCAATGTTCTAATTTTGGAAATTTTGATTTCCTCCACTAAAGTGTCCATTGAGGTTCGAATGAGACCATTTGCGAGGTTCTAGGACCCTGGGAAAAGCTCAAAAAGTACCAACTTTTTCTGTGAAGGTGCTGGAGCCTTGGAAGTGCTGTCTACCCCCACTAAAACGGCCATTGCGGTTCGAATGAGACCATTTGCGAGGTTCTAGGACCTCGGGAAAGTGTTTTTCTTGCCAATATTCTAATTTTGGAAATTTTGCTTCCTCATCTAAAGTGGCCATTTCGGTTCGAATGAGACCATTTGCGAGGTTCTAGGACCTCGGGAAAGTGTTTTTCTTGCCAATATTCTAATTTTGGAAATTTTGCTTCCTCCACTAAAGTGGCCATTTCGGTTCGAATGAGACCATTTGCGAGGTTCTAGGACCTCGGGAAAGTGTTTTTCTTGCCAATATTCTAATTTTGGAAATTTTGATTTCCTCAACTAAAGTGGCCATTGAGGTTCGAATGAGAGCATTTGCGAGGTTCTAGGACTTCAGGAAAGTGTTTTTCTTGCCAATATTCTAATTTTGGAAATTTTGATTTCCTCCACTAAAGTGGCCATTGAGGTTCGAATGAGACCATTTGCGAGGTTCTAGGACCCTGGGAAAAGCTCAAAAAGTACCAACATTTTCTGTGAAGGTGCTGGAGCCTTGGAAGTGCTGTCTACCCCCACTAAAACGGCCATTGCGTTTCGAATGAGACCATTTGCGAGGTTCTAGGATCTCGGGAAAGTGTTGTTCTTGCCAATGTTCTAATTTTGGAAATTTTGATTTCCTCCACTAAAGTGGCCATTGAGGTTCGAATGAGACCATTTGCGAGGTTCTAGGACCCTGGGAAAAGCTCAAAAAGTACCAACTTTTTCTGTGAAGGTGCTGGAGCCTTGGAAGTGCTGTCTACCCCCACTAAAACGGCCATTTCGGTTCGAATGAGACCATTTGCGAGGTTCTAGGACCTCGGGAAAGTGTTTTTCTTGCCAATGTTCTAATTTTGGAAATTTTGATTTCCTCCACTAAAGTGGCCATTGCGGTTCGAATGAGACCATTTGCGAGGTTCTAGGACCTCGGGAAAGTGTTTTTCTTGACAATTTTCTAATTTTGGAAATTTTGATTTCCTCCACTAAAGTGGCCATTGAGGTTCGAATGAGACCATTTGCGAGGTTCTAGGACCCTGGGAAAAGTTCAAAAAGTACCAACTTTTTCTGTGAAGGTCCTGGAGCCTTGGAAATGCTGTCTACCCCCACTAAAACGTCCATTGCGGTTCGAATGAGACCATTTGTGAGGTTCTAGGACCTCGGGAAAGTGTTTTTCTTGCCAATGTTCTAATTTTGGAAATTTTGATTTCATCCACTAAAGTGGCCATTGAGGTTGGAATGAGACCATTTGCGAGGTTCTAGGACCTCGGGAAAATGTTTTTCTTGTCAATGTTCTAATTTTGGAAATTTTGATTTCCTCCACTAAAGTGGCCATTGCGGTTCGAATGAGACCATTTGCGAGGTTCTAGGACCTCGGGAAAGTGTTTTTCTTGCCAATGTTCTAATTTTGGAAATTTTGATTTCCTCCACTAAAGTGGCCATTGAGGTTCGAATGAGACAATTTGCGAGGTTCTAGGACCCTGGGAAAAGCTCAAAAAGTACCAACTTTTTCTGTGAAGGTGCTGGAGCCTTGGAAGTGCTGTCTACCCCCACTAAAACGGCCATTGCGGTTCGAATGAGACCATTTGCGAGGTTCTAGGACCTCGGGAAAGTGTTTTTCTTGCCAATATTCTAATTTGGAAATTTTGCTTCCTCATCTAAAGTGGCCATTTCGGTTCGAATGAGACCATTTGCGAGGTTCTAGGACCTCGGGAAAGTGTTTTTCTTGCCAATATTCTAATTTTGGAAATTTTGCTTCCTCCACTAAAGTGGCCATTTCGGTTCGAATGAGACCATTTGCGAGGTTCTAGGACCTCGGGAAAGTGTTTTTCTTGCCAATATTCTAATTTTGGAAATTTTGATTTCCTCAACTAAAGTGGCCATTGAGGTTCGAATGAGAGCATTTGCGAGGTTCTAGGACTTCAGGAAAGTGTTTTTCTTGCCAATATTCTAATTTTGGAAATTTTGATTTCCTCCACTAAAGTGGCCATTGAGGTTCGAATGAGACCATTTGCGAGGTTCTAGGACCCTGGGAAAAGCTCAAAAAGTACCAACATTTTCTGTGAAGGTGCTGGAGCCTTGGAAGTGCTGTCTACCCCCACTAAAACGGCCATTGCGTTTCGAATGAGACCATTTGCGAGGTTCTAGGATCTCGGAAAGTGTTGTTCTTGCCAATGTTCTAATTTTGGAAATTTTGATTTCCTCCACTAAAGTGGCCATTGAGGTTCGAATGAGACCATTTGCGAGGTTCTAGGACCCTGGGAAAAGCTCAAAAAGTACCAACTTTTTCTGTGAAGGTGCTGGAGCCTTGGAAGTGCTGTCTACCCCCACTAAAACGGCCATTTCGGTTCGAATGAGACCATTTGCGAGGTTCTAGGACCTCGGGAAAGTGTTTTTCTTGCCAATGTTCTAATTTTGGAAATTTTGATTTCCTCCACTAAAGTGGCCATTGCGGTTCGAATGAGACCATTTGCGAGGTTCTAGGACCTCGGGAAAGTGTTTTTCTTGACAATTTTCTAATTTTGGAAATTTTGATTTCCTCCACTAAAGTGGCCATTGAGGTTCGAATGAGACCATTTGCGAGGTTCTAGGACCCTGGGAAAAGTTCAAAAAGTACCAACTTTTTCTGTGAAGGTCCTGGAGCCTTGGAAATGCTGTCTACCCCCACTAAAACGTCCATTGCGGTTCGAATGAGACCATTTGTGAGGTTCTAGGACCTCGGGAAAGTGTTTTTCTTGCCAATGTTCTAATTTTGGAAATTTTGATTTCATCCACTAAAGTGGCCATTGAGGTTGGAATGAGACCATTTGCGAGGTTCTAGGACCTCGGGAAAATGTTTTTCTTGTCAATGTTCTAATTTTGGAAATTTTGATTTCCTCCACTAAAGTGGCCATTGCGGTTCGAATGAGACCATTTGCGAGGTTCTAGGACCTCGGGAAAGTGTTTTTCTTGCCAATGTTCTAATTTTGGAAATTTTGATTTCCTCCACTAAAGTGGCCATTGAGGTTCGAATGAGACAATTTGCGAGGTTCTAGGACCCTGGGAAAAGCTCAAAAAGTACCAACTTTTTCTGTGAAGGTCCTGGAGCCTTGGAAGTGCTGTCTACCCCCACTAAAACGGCCATTGCGGTTCGAATGAGACCATTTGCGAGGTTCTAGGACCTCGGGAAAGTGTTTTTCTTGTCAATGTTCTAATTTTGGAAATTTTGATTTCCTCCACTAAAGTGGCCATTGCGGTTCGAATGAGACCATTTGCGAGGTTCTAGGACCTCGGGAAAGTGTTTTTCTTGACAATTTTCTAATTTTGGAAATTTTGATTTCCTCCACTAAAGTGGCCATTGAGGTTCGAATGAGACCATTTGCGAGGTTCTAGGACCCTGGGAAAAGCTCAAAAAGTACCAACTTTTTCTGTGAAGGTCCTGGAGCCTTGGAAGTGCTGTCTACCCCCACTAAAACGGCCATTGCGGTTCGAATGAGACCATTTGCGAGGATCTAGGACCTCGGGAAAGCGTTGTTCTTGCCAATGTTCTCATTTTGGAAATTTTGATTTCCTCAACTAAAGTGGCCATTGCGGTTCGAATGAGACCATTTGCGAGGTTCTAGGACCCTGGGAAAAGCTCAAAAATTACCAACATTTTCTGTGAAGGTCCTGGAGCCTTGGAAGTGCTGTCTACCCCCACTAAAACGGCCATTGCGGTTCGAATGAGACCATTTGCGAGGTTCTAGGACCTCGGGAAAGTGTTTTTCTTGCCAATGTTCTAATTTTGGAAATTTTGATTTCATCCACTAAAGTGGCCATTGAGGTTCGAATGAGACCATTTGCGAGGTTCTAGGACCTCGGGAAAGTGTTTTTCTTGTCAATGTTCTAATTTTGGAAATTTTGATTTCCTCCACTAAAGTGGCCATTGCGGTTCGAATGAGACCATTTGCGAGGTTCTAGGACCTCGGGAAAGTGTTTTTCTTGCCAATATTCTAATTTTGGAAATTTTGATTTCCTTCACTAAAGTGGCCATTGAGGTTCGAATGAGACCATTTGCGAGGTTCTAGGACCCTGGGAAAAGCTCAAAAAGTACCAACTTTTTCTGTGAAGGTCCTGGAGCCTTGGAAGTGCTGTCTACCCCCACTAAAACGGCCATTGCGGTTCGAATGAGACCAATTGCGAGGTTCTAGGACCTCGGGAAAGTGTTTTTCTTGCCAATGTTCTAATTTTGGAAATTTTGCTTCCTCCACTAAAGTGGCCATTTCGGTTCGAATGAGACCATTTGCGAGGTTGTAGGACCTCGGGAAAGTGTTTTTCTTGCCAATATTCTAATTTTGGAAATTTTGATTTCCTCAACTAAAGTGGCCATTGCAGTTCGAATGAGACCATTTGCGAGGTTCTAAGACCCTGGGAAAAGCTCAAAAAGTACCAACATTTTCTGTGAAGGTCCTGGAGTCTTGGAAGTGCTGTCTAGCCCCACTAAAACGGCCATTGCGATTCGAATGAGACCATTTGCGAGGTTCTAGTACCTCGGGAAAGTATTGTTCTTGCCAATGTTCTAATTTTGGAAATTTTGATTTCCTCCACTAAAGTGGCCATTGAGGTTCGAATGAGACCATTTGCGAGGTTCTAGGACCCTGGGAAAAGCTCAAAAAGTACCAACTTTTTCTGTGAAGGTCCTGGAGCCTTGGAAGTGCTGTCTACCCCCACTAAAACGGCCATTGCGATTCGAATGAGACCATTTGCGAGGTTCTAGGACCCTGGGAAAAGCTCAAAAAGTACCAACATTTTCTGTGAAGGTCCTGGAGTCTTGGAAGTGCTGTCTAGCCCCACTAAAACGGCCATTGCGATTCGAATGAGACCATTTGAGAGGTTCTAGGACCTCGGGAAAGTGTTGTTCTTGCCAATGTTCTCATTTTGGAAATTTTGATTTCCTCAACTAAAGTGGCCATTGCGGTTCGAATGAGACCATTTGCGAGGTTCTAGGACCCTGGGAAAAGCTCAAAAATTACCAACATTTTCTGTGAAGGTCCTGGAGCCTTGGAAGTGCTGTCTACCCCCACTAAAACGGCCATTGCGGTTCGAATGAGACCATTTGCGAGGTTCTAGGACCTCGGGAAAGTGTTTTTCTTGCCAATGTTCTAATTTTGGAAATTTTGATTTCATCCACTAAAGTGGCCATTGAGGTTCGAATGAGACCATTTGCGAGGTTCTAGGACCTCGGGAAAGTGTTTTTCTTGTCAATGTTCTAATTTTGGAAATTTTGATTTCCTCCACTAAAGTGGCCATTGCGGTTCGAATGAGACCATTTGCGAGGTTCTAGGACCTCGGGAAAGTGTTTTTCTTGCCAATATTCTAATTTTGGAAATTTTGATTTCCTCCACTAAAGTGGCCATTGAGGTTCGAATGAGACCATTTGCGAGGTTCTAGGACCCTGGGAAAAGCTCAAAAAGTACCAACTTTTTCTGTGAAGGTCCTGGAGCCTTGGAAGTGCTGTCTACCCCCACTAAAACGGCCATTGCGGTTCGAATGAGACCACTTGCGAGGTTCTAGGACCTCGGGAAAGTGTTTTTCTTGCCAATGTTCTAATTTTGGAAATTTTGCTTCCTCCACTAAAGTGGCCATTTCGGTTCGAATGAGACCATTTGCGAGGTTCTAGGACCTCGGGAAAGTGTTTTTCTTGCCAATATTCTAATTTTGGAAATTTTGATTTCCTTCACTAAAGTGGCCATTGAGGTTCGAATGAGACCATTTGCGAGGTTCTAGGACCCTGGGAAAAGCTCAAAAAGTACCAACTTTTTCTGTGAAGGTCCTGGAGCCTTGGAAGTGCTGTCTACCCCCACTAAAACGGCCATTGCGGTTCGAATGAGACCATTTGAGAGGTTCTAGGACCTCGGGAAAGTGTTTTTCTTGCCAATGTTCTAATTTTGGAAATTTTGATTTCATCCACTAAAGTGGCCATTGAGGTTCGAATGAGACCATTTGCGAGGTTCTAGGACCTCGGGAAAGTGTTTTTCTTGTCAATGTTCTAATTTTGGAAATTTTGATTTCCTCCACTAAAGTGGCCATTGCGGTTCGAATGAGACCATTTGCGAGGTTCTAGGACCTCGGGAAAGTGTTGTTCTTGCCAATGTTCTCATTTTGGAAATTTTGATTTCCTCAACTAAAGTGGCCATTGCGGTTCGAATGAGACCATTTGCGAGGTTCTAGGACCCTGGGAAAAGCTCAAAAATTACCAACATTTTCTGTGAAGGTCCTGGAGCCTTGGAAGTGCTGTCTACCCCCACTAAAACGGCCATTGCGGTTCGAATGAGACCATTTGCGAGGTTCTAGGACCTCGGGAAAGTGTTTTTCTTGCCAATGTTCTAATTTTGGAAATTTTGATTTCATCCACTAAAGTGGCCATTGAGGTTCGAATGAGACCATTTGCGAGGTTCTAGGACCTCGGGAAAGTGTTTTTCTTGTCAATGTTCTAATTTTGGAAATTTTGATTTCCTCCACTAAAGTGGCCATTGCGGTTCGAATGAGACCATTTGCGAGGTTCTAGGACCTCGGGAAAGTGTTTTTCTTGCCAATATTCTAATTTTGGAAATTTTGATTTCCTCCACTAAAGTGGCCATTGAGGTTCGAATGAGACCATTTGCGAGGTTCTAGGACCCTGGGAAAAGCTCAAAAAGTACCAACTTTTTCTGTGAAGGTCCTGGAGCCTTGGAAGTGCTGTCTACCCCCACTAAAACGGCCATTGCGGTTCGAATGAGACCACTTGCGAGGTTCTAGGACCTCGGGAAAGTGTTTTTCTTGCCAATGTTCTAATTTTGGAAATTTTGCTTCCTCCACTAAAGTGGCCATTTCGGTTCGAATGAGACCATTTGCGAGGTTGTAGGACCTCGGGAAAGTGTTTTTCTTGCCAATATTCTAATTTTGGAAATTTTGATTTCCTCAACTAAAGTGGCCATTGCAGTTCGAATGAGACCATTTGCGAGGTTCTAAGACCCTGGGAAAAGCTCAAAAAGTACCAACATTTTCTGTGAAGGTCCTGGAGTCTTGGAAGTGCTGTCTAGCCCCACTAAAACGGCCATTGCGATTCGAATGAGACCATTTGCGAGGTTCTAGTACCTCGGGAAAGTGTTGTTCTTGCCAATGTTCTAATTTTGGAAATTTTGATTTCCTCCACTAAAGTGGCCATTGAGGTTCGAATGAGAGCATTTGCGAGGTTCTAGGACTTCAGGAAAGTGTTTTTCTTGCCAATATTCTAATTTTGGAAATTTTGATTTCCTCCACTAAAGTGGCCATTGAGGTTCGAATGAGACCATTTGCGAGGTTCTAGGACCCTGGGAAAAGCTCAAAAAGTACCAACTTTTTCTGTGAAGGTGCTGGAGCCTTGGAAGTGCTGTCTACCCCCACTAAAACGGCCATTTCGGTTCGAATGAGACCATTTGCGAGGTTCTAGGACCTCGGGAAAGTGTTTTTCTTGCCAATGTTCTAATTTTGGAAATTTTGATTTCCTCCACTAAAGTGGCCATTGCGGTTCGAATGAGACCATTTGCGAGGTTCTAGGACCTCGGGAAAGTGTTTTTCTTGACAATTTTCTAATTTTGGAAATTTTGATTTCCTCCACTAAAGTGGCCATTGAGGTTCGAATGAGACCATTTGCGAGGTTCTAGGACCCTGGGAAAAGTTCAAAAAGTACCAACTTTTTCTGTGAAGGTCCTGGAGCCTTGGAAATGCTGTCTACCCCCACTAAAACGTCCATTGCGGTTCGAATGAGACCATTTGTGAGGTTCTAGGACCTCGGGAAAGTGTTTTTCTTGCCAATGTTCTAATTTTGGAAATTTTGATTTCATCCACTAAAGTGGCCATTGAGGTTGGAATGAGACCATTTGCGAGGTTCTAGGACCTCGGGAAAATGTTTTTCTTGTCAATGTTCTAATTTTGGAAATTTTGATTTCCTCCACTAAAGTGGCCATTGCGGTTCGAATGAGACCATTTGCGAGGTTGTAGGACCTCGGGAAAGTGTTTTTCTTGCCAATATTCTAATTTTGGAAATTTTGATTTCCTCAACTAAAGTGGCCATTGCAGTTCGAATGAGACCATTTGCGAGGTTCTAAGACCCTGGGAAAAGCTCAAAAAGTACCAACATTTTCTGTGAAGGTCCTGGAGTCTTGGAAGTGCTGTCTAGCCCCACTAAAACGGCCATTGCGATTCGAATGAGACCATTTGCGAGGTTCTAGTACCTCGGGAAAGTGTTGTTCTTGCCAATGTTCTAATTTTGGAAATTTTGATTTCCTCCACTAAAGTGGCCATTGAGGTTCGAATGAGAGCATTTGCGAGGTTCTAGGACTTCAGGAAAGTGTTTTTCTTGCCAATATTCTAATTTTGGAAATTTTGATTTCCTCCACTAAAGTGGCCATTGAGGTTCGAATGAGACCATTTGCGAGGTTCTAGGACCCTGGGAAAAGCTCAAAAAGTACCAACATTTTCTGTGAAGGTGCTGGAGCCTTGGAAGTGCTGTCTACCCCCACTAAAACGGCCATTGCGTTTCGAATGAGACCATTTGCGAGGTTCTAGGATCTCGGGAAAGTGTTGTTCTTGCCAATGTTCTAATTTTGGAAATTTTGATTTCCTCCACTAAAGTGGCCATTGAGGTTCGAATGAGACCATTTGCGAGGTTCTAGGACCCTGGGAAAAGCTCAAAAAGTACCAACTTTTTCTGTGAAGGTGCTGGAGCCTTGGAAGTGCTGTCTACCCCCACTAAAACGGCCATTTCGGTTCGAATGAGACCATTTGCGAGGTTCTAGGACCTCGGGAAAGTGTTTTTCTTGTCACTGTTCTAATTTTGGAAATTTTGATTTCCTCCACTAAAGTGGCCATTGCGGTTCGAATGAGACCATTTGCGAGGTTCTAGGACCTCGGGAAAGTGTTTTTCTTGCCAATATTCTAATTTTGGAAATTTTGATTTCCTTCACTAAAGTGGCCATTGAGGTTCGAATGAGACCATTTGCGAGGTTCTAGGACCCTGGGAAAAGCTCAAAAAGTACCAACTTTTTCTGTGAAGGTCCTGGAGCCTTGGAAGTGCTGTCTACCCCCACTAAAACGGCCATTGCGGTTCGAATGAGACCAATTGCGAGGTTCTAGGACCTCGGGAAAGTGTTTTTCTTGCCAATGTTCTAATTTTGGAAATTTTGCTTCCTCCACTAAAGTGGCCATTTCGGTTCGAATGAGACCATTTGCGAGGTTGTAGGACCTCGGGAAAGTGTTTTTCTTGCCAATATTCTAATTTTGGAAATTTTGATTTCCTCAACTAAAGTGGCCATTGCAGTTCGAATGAGACCATTTGCGAGGTTCTAAGACCCTGGGAAAAGCTCAAAAAGTACCAACATTTTCTGTGAAGGTCCTGGAGTCTTGGAAGTGCTGTCTAGCCCCACTAAAACGGCCATTGCGATTCGAATGAGACCATTTGCGAGGTTCTAGTACCTCGGGAAAGTATTGTTCTTGCCAATGTTCTAATTTTGGAAATTTTGATTTCCTCCACTAAAGTGGCCATTGAGGTTCGAATGAGACCATTTGCGAGGTTCTAGGACCCTGGGAAAAGCTCAAAAAGTACCAACTTTTTCTGTGAAGGTCCTGGAGCCTTGGAAGTGCTGTCTACCCCCACTAAAACGGCCATTGCGATTCGAATGAGACCATTTGCGAGGTTCTAGGACCCTGGGAAAAGCTCAAAAAGTACCAACATTTTCTGTGAAGGTCCTGGAGTCTTGGAAGTGCTGTCTAGCCCCACTAAAACGGCCATTGCGATTCGAATGAGACCATTTGAGAGGTTCTAGGACCTCGGGAAAGTGTTGTTCTTGCCAATGTTCTCATTTTGGAAATTTTGATTTCCTCAACTAAAGTGGCCATTGCGGTTCGAATGAGACCATTTGCGAGGTTCTAGGACCCTGGGAAAAGCTCAAAAATTACCAACATTTTCTGTGAAGGTCCTGGAGCCTTGGAAGTGCTGTCTACCCCCACTAAAACGGCCATTGCGGTTCGAATGAGACCATTTGCGAGGTTCTAGGACCTCGGGAAAGTGTTTTTCTTGCCAATGTTCTAATTTTGGAAATTTTGATTTCATCCACTAAAGTGGCCATTGAGGTTCGAATGAGACCATTTGCGAGGTTCTAGGACCTCGGGAAAGTGTTTTTCTTGTCAATGTTCTAATTTTGGAAATTTTGATTTCCTCCACTAAAGTGGCCATTGCGGTTCGAATGAGACCATTTGCGAGGTTCTAGGACCTCGGGAAAGTGTTTTTCTTGCCAATATTCTAATTTTGGAAATTTTGATTTCCTCCACTAAAGTGGCCATTGAGGTTCGAATGAGACCATTTGCGAGGTTCTAGGACCCTGGGAAAAGCTCAAAAAGTACCAACTTTTTCTGTGAAGGTCCTGGAGCCTTGGAAGTGCTGTCTACCCCCACTAAAACGGCCATTGCGGTTCGAATGAGACCACTTGCGAGGTTCTAGGACCTCGGGAAAGTGTTTTTCTTGCCAATGTTCTAATTTTGGAAATTTTGCTTCCTCCACTAAAGTGGCCATTTCGGTTCGAATGAGACCATTTGCGAGGTTGTAGGACCTCGGGAAAGTGTTTTTCTTGCCAATATTCTAATTTTGGAAATTTTGATTTCCTCAACTAAAGTGGCCATTGCAGTTCGAATGAGACCATTTGCGAGGTTCTAAGACCCTGGGAAAAGCTCAAAAAGTACCAACATTTTCTGTGAAGGTCCTGGAGTCTTGGAAGTGCTGTCTAGCCCCACTAAAACGGCCATTGCGATTCGAATGAGACCATTTGCGAGGTTCTAGTACCTCGGGAAAGTGTTGTTCTTGCCAATGTTCTAATTTTGGAAATTTTGATTTCCTCCACTAAAGTGGCCATTGAGGTTCGAATGAGAGCATTTGCGAGGTTCTAGGACTTCAGGAAAGTGTTTTTCTTGCCAATATTCTAATTTTGGAAATTTTGATTTCCTCCACTAAAGTGGCCATTGAGGTTCGAATGAGACCATTTGCGAGGTTCTAGGACCCTGGGAAAAGCTCAAAAAGTACCAACATTTTCTGTGAAGGTGCTGGAGCCTTGGAAGTGCTGTCTACCCCCACTAAAACGGCCATTGCGTTTCGAATGAGACCATTTGCGAGGTTCTAGGATCTCGGGAAAGTGTTGTTCTTGCCAATGTTCTAATTTTGGAAATTTTGATTTCCTCCACTAAAGTGGCCATTGAGGTTCGAATGAGACCATTTGCGAGGTTCTAGGACCCTGGGAAAAGCTCAAAAAGTACCAACTTTTTCTGTGAAGGTGCTGGAGCCTTGGAAGTGCTGTCTACCCCCACTAAAACGGCCATTTCGGTTCGAATGAGACCATTTGCGAGGTTCTAGGACCTCGGGAAAGTGTTTTTCTTGCCAATGTTCTAATTTTGGAAATTTTGATTTCCTCCACTAAAGTGGCCATTGCGGTTCGAATGAGACCATTTGCGAGGTTCTAGGACCTCGGGAAAGTGTTTTTCTTGACAATTTTCTAATTTTGGAAATTTTGATTTCCTCCACTAAAGTGGCCATTGAGGTTCGAATGAGACCATTTGCGAGGTTCTAGGACCCTGGGAAAAGTTCAAAAAGTACCAACTTTTTCTGTGAAGGTCCTGGAGCCTTGGAAATGCTGTCTACCCCCACTAAAACGTTCATTGCGGTTCGAATGAGACCATTTGTGAGGTTCTAGGACCTCGGGAAAGTGTTTTTCTTGCCAATGTTCTAATTTTGGAAATTTTGATTTCATCCACTAAAGTGGCCATTGAGGTTGGAATGAGACCATTTGCGAGGTTCTAGGACCTCGGGAAAATGTTTTTCTTGTCAATGTTCTAATTTTGGAAATTTTGATTTCCTCCACTAAAGTGGCCATTGCGGTTCGAATGAGACCATTTGCGAGGTTCTAGGACCTCGGGAAAGTGTTTTTCTTGCCAATGTTCTAATTTTGGAAATTTTGATTTCCTCCACTAAAGTGGCCATTGAGGTTCGAATGAGACAATTTGCGAGGTTCTAGGACCCTGGGAAAAGCTCAAAAAGTACCAACTTTTTCTGTGAAGGTCCTGGAGCCTTGGAAGTGCTGTCTACCCCCACTAAAACGGTCATTGCGGTTCGAATGAGACCATTTGCGAGGTTCTAGGACCTTGGGAAAGTGTTTTTCTTGTCAATGTTCTAATTTTGGAAATTTTGATTTCCTCCACTAAAGTGGCCATTGCGGTTCGAATGAGACCATTTGCGAGGTTCTAGGACCTCGGGAAAGTGTTTTTCTTGACAATTTTCTAATTTTGGAAATTTTGATTTCCTCCACTAAAGTGGCCATTGAGGTTCGAATGAGACCATTTGCGAGGTTCTAGGACCCTGGGAAAAGCTCAAAAAGTACCAACTTTTTCTGTGAAGGTCCTGGAGCCTTGGAAGTGCTGTCTACCCCCACTAAAACGTCCATTGCGGTTCGAATGAGACCATTTGCGAGGTTCTAGGACCTCGGGAAAGTGTTTTTCTTGCCAATGTTCTAATTTTGGAAATTTTGATTTCATCCACTAAAGTGGCCATTGAGGTTCGAATGAGACCATTTGCGAGGTTCTAGGACCTCGGGAAAATGTTTTTCTTGTCAATGTTCTAATTTTGGAAATTTTGATTTCCTCCACTAAAGTGGCCATTGCGGTTCGAATGAGACCATTTGCGAGGTTCTAGGACCTCGGGAAAGTGTTTTTCTTGCCAATGTTCTAATTTTGGAAATTTTGATTTCCTCCACTAAAGTGGCCATTGAGGTTCGAATGAGACAATTTGCGAGGTTCTAGGACCCTGGGAAAAGCTCAAAAAGTACCAACTTTTTCTGTGAAGGTCCTGGAGCCTTGGAAGTGCTGTCTACCCCCACTAAAACGGCCATTGCGGTTCGAATGAGACCATTTGCGAGGATCTAGGACCTCGGGAAAGTGTTGTTCTTGCCAATGTTCTCATTTTGGAAATTTTGATTTCCTCCACTAAAGTGGCCATTGCGGTTCGAATGAGACCATTTGCGAGGTTCTAGGACCTCGGGAAAGTGTTTTTCTTGACAATTTTCTAATTTTGGAAATTTTGATTTCCTCCACTAAAGTGGCCATTGAGGTTCGAATGAGACCATTTGCGAGGTTCTAGGACCCTGGGAAAAGTTCAAAAAGTACCAACTTTTTCTGTGAAGGTCCTGGAGCCTTGGAAATGCTGTCTACCCCCACTAAAACGTCCATTGCGGTTCGAATGAGACCATTTGTGAGGTTCTAGGACCTCGGGAAAGTGTTTTTCTTGCCAATGTTCTAATTTTGGAAATTTTGATTTCATCCACTAAAGTGGCCATTGAGGTTGGAATGAGACCATTTGCGAGGTTCTAGGACCTCGGGAAAATGTTTTTCTTGTCAATGTTCTAATTTTGGAAATTTTGATTTCCTCCACTAAAGTGGCCATTGCGGTTCGAATGAGACCATTTGCGAGGTTCTAGGACCTCGGGAAAGTGTTTTTCTTGCCAATGTTCTAATTTTGGAAATTTTGATTTCCTCCACTAAAGTGGCCATTGAGGTTCGAATGAGACAATTTGCGAGGTTCTAGGACCTTGGGAAAAGCTCAAAAAGTACCAACTTTTTCTGTGAAGGTCCTGGAGCCTTGGAAGTGCTGTCTACCCCCACTAAAACGGTCATTGCGGTTCGAATGAGACCATTTGCGAGGTTCTAGGACCTTGGGAAAGTGTTTTTCTTGTCAATGTTCTAATTTTGGAAATTTTGATTTCCTCCACTAAAGTGGCCATTGCGGTTCGAATGAGACCATTTGCGAGGTTCTAGGACCTCGGGAAAGTGTTTTTCTTGACAATTTTCTAATTTTGGAAATTTTGATTTCCTCCACTAAAGTGGCCATTGAGGTTCGAATGAGACCATTTGCGAGGTTCTAGGACCCTGGGAAAAGCTCAAAAAGTACCAACTTTTTCTGTGAAGGTCCTGGAGCCTTGGAAGTGCTGTCTACCCCCACTAAAACGTCCATTGCGGTTCGAATGAGACCATTTGCGAGGTTCTAGGACCTCGGGAAAGTGTTTTTCTTGCCAATGTTCTAATTTTGGAAATTTTGATTTCATCCACTAAAGTGGCCATTGAGGTTCGAATGAGACCATTTGCGAGGTTCTAGGACCTCGGGAAAATGTTTTTCTTGTCAATGTTCTAATTTTGGAAATTTTGATTTCCTCCACTAAAGTGGCCATTGCGGTTCGAATGAGACCATTTGCGAGGTTCTAGGACCTCGGGAAAGTGTTTTTCTTGCCAATGTTCTAATTTTGGAAATTTTGATTTCCTCCACTAAAGTGGCCATTGAGGTTCGAATGAGACAATTTGCGAGGTTCTAGGACCCTGGGAAAAGCTCAAAAAGTACCAACTTTTTCTGTGAAGGTCCTGGAGCCTTGGAAGTGCTGTCTACCCCCACTAAAACGGCCATTGCGGTTCGAATGAGACCATTTGCGAGGATCTAGGACCTCGGGAAAGTGTTGTTCTTGCCAATGTTCTCATTTTGGAAATTTTGATTTCCTCAACTAAAGTGGCCATTGCGGTTCGAATGAGACCATTTGCGAGGTTCTAGGACCCTGGGAAAAGCTCAAAAATTACCAACATTTTCTGTGAAGGTCCTGGAGCCTTGGAAGTGCTGTCTACCCCCACTAAAACGGCCATTGCGGTTCGAATGAGACCATTTGCGAGGTTCTAGGACCTCGGGAAAGTGTTTTTCTTGCCAATGTTCTAATTTTGGAAATTTTGATTTCATCCACTAAAGTGGCCATTGAGGTTCGAATGAGACCATTTGCGAGGTTCTAGGACCCTGGGAAAAGTTCAAAAAGTACCAACTTTTTCTGTGAAGGTCCTGGAGCCTTGGAAGTGCTGTCTACCCCCACTAAAACGGTCATTGCGGTTCGAATGAGACCATTTGCGAGGTTCTAGGACCTTGGGAAAGTGTTTTTCTTGTCAATGTTCTAATTTTGGAAATTTTGATTTCCTCCACTAAAGTGGCCATTGCGGTTCGAATGAGACCATTTGCGAGGTTCTAGGACCTCGGGAAAGTGTTTTTCTTGACAATTTTCTAATTTTGGAAATTTTGATTTCCTCCACTAAAGTGGCCATTGAGGTTCGAATGAGACCATTTGCGAGGTTCTAGGACCCTGGGAAAAGCTCAAAAAGTACCAACTTTTTCTGTGAAGGTCCTGGAGCCTTGGAAGTGCTGTCTACCCCCACTAAAACGTCCATTGCGGTTCGAATGAGACCATTTGCGAGGTTCTAGGACCTCGGGAAAGTGTTTTTCTTGCCAATGTTCTAATTTTGGAAATTTTGATTTCATCCACTAAAGTGGCCATTGAGGTTCGAATGAGACCATTTGCGAGGTTCTAGGACCTCGGGAAAATGTTTTTCTTGTCAATGTTCTAATTTTGGAAATTTTGATTTCCTCCACTAAAGTGGCCATTGCGGTTCGAATGAGACCATTTGCGAGGTTCTAGGACCTCGGGAAAGTGTTTTTCTTGCCAATGTTCTAATTTTGGAAATTTTGATTTCCTCCACTAAAGTGGCCATTGAGGTTCGAATGAGACAATTTGCGAGGTTCTAGGACCCTGGGAAAAGCTCAAAAAGTACCAACTTTTTCTGTGAAGGTCCTGGAGCCTTGGAAGTGCTGTCTACCCCCACTAAAACGGCCATTGCGGTTCGAATGAGACCATTTGCGAGGATCTAGGACCTCGGGAAAGTGTTGTTCTTGCCAATGTTCTCATTTTGGAAATTTTGATTTCCTCCACTAAAGTGGCCATTGCGGTTCGAATGAGACCATTTGCGAGGTTCTAGGACCTCGGGAAAGTGTTTTTCTTGACAATTTTCTAATTTTGGAAATTTTGATTTCCTCCACTAAAGTGGCCATTGAGGTTCGAATGAGACCATTTGCGAGGTTCTAGGACCCTGGGAAAAGTTCAAAAAGTACCAACTTTTTCTGTGAAGGTCCTGGAGCCTTGGAAATGCTGTCTACCCCCACTAAAACGTCCATTGCGGTTCGAATGAGACCATTTGTGAGGTTCTAGGACCTCGGGAAAGTGTTTTTCTTGCCAATGTTCTAATTTTGGAAATTTTGATTTCATCCACTAAAGTGGCCATTGAGGTTGGAATGAGACCATTTGCGAGGTTCTAGGACCTCGGGAAAATGTTTTTCTTGTCAATGTTCTAATTTTGGAAATTTTGATTTCCTCCACTAAAGTGGCCATTGCGGTTCGAATGAGACCATTTGCGAGGTTCTAGGACCTCGGGAAAGTGTTTTTCTTGCCAATGTTCTAATTTTGGAAATTTTGATTTCCTCCACTAAAGTGGCCATTGAGGTTCGAATGAGACAATTTGCGAGGTTCTAGGACCTTGGGAAAAGCTCAAAAAGTACCAACTTTTTCTGTGAAGGTCCTGGAGCCTTGGAAGTGCTGTCTACCCCCACTAAAACGGTCATTGCGGTTCGAATGAGACCATTTGCGAGGTTCTAGGACCTTGGGAAAGTGTTTTTCTTGTCAATGTTCTAATTTTGGAAATTTTGATTTCCTCCACTAAAGTGGCCATTGCGGTTCGAATGAGACCATTTGCGAGGTTCTAGGACCTCGGGAAAGTGTTTTTCTTGACAATTTTCTAATTTTGGAAATTTTGATTTCCTCCACTAAAGTGGCCATTGAGGTTCGAATGAGACCATTTGCGAGGTTCTAGGACCCTGGGAAAAGCTCAAAAAGTACCAACTTTTTCTGTGAAGGTCCTGGAGCCTTGGAAGTGCTGTCTACCCCCACTAAAACGTCCATTGCGGTTCGAATGAGACCATTTGCGAGGTTCTAGGACCTCGGGAAAGTGTTTTTCTTGCCAATGTTCTAATTTTGGAAATTTTGATTTCATCCACTAAAGTGGCCATTGAGGTTCGAATGAGACCATTTGCGAGGTTCTAGGACCTCGGGAAAATGTTTTTCTTGTCAATGTTCTAATTTTGGAAATTTTGATTTCCTCCACTAAAGTGGCCATTGCGGTTCGAATGAGACCATTTGCGAGGTTCTAGGACCTCGGGAAAGTGTTTTTCTTGCCAATGTTCTAATTTTGGAAATTTTGATTTCCTCCACTAAAGTGGCCATTGAGGTTCGAATGAGACAATTTGCGAGGTTCTAGGACCCTGGGAAAAGCTCAAAAAGTACCAACTTTTTCTGTGAAGGTCCTGGAGCCTTGGAAGTGCTGTCTACCCCCACTAAAACGGCCATTGCGGTTCGAATGAGACCATTTGCGAGGATCTAGGACCTCGGGAAAGTGTTGTTCTTGCCAATGTTCTCATTTTGGAAATTTTGATTTCCTCAACTAAAGTGGCCATTGCGGTTCGAATGAGACCATTTGCGAGGTTCTAGGACCCTGGGAAAAGCTCAAAAATTACCAACATTTTCTGTGAAGGTCCTGGAGCCTTGGAAGTGCTGTCTACCCCCACTAAAACGGCCATTGCGGTTCGAATGAGACCATTTGCGAGGTTCTAGGACCTCGGGAAAGTGTTTTTCTTGCCAATGTTCTAATTTTGGAAATTTTGATTTCATCCACTAAAGTGGCCATTGAGGTTCGAATGAGACCATTTGCGAGGTTCTAGGACCCTGGGAAAAGTTCAAAAAGTACCAACTTTTTCTGTGAAGGTCCTGGAGCCTTGGAAATGCTGTCTACCCCCACTAAAACGTCCATTGCGGTTCGAATGAGACCATTTGTGAGGTTCTAGGACCTCGGGAAAGTGTTTTTCTTGCCAATGTTCTAATTTTGGAAATTTTGATTTCATCCACTAAAGTGGCCATTGAGGTTGGAATGAGACCATTTGCGAGGTTCTAGGACCTCGGGAAAATGTTTTTCTTGTCAATGTTCTAATT
This sequence comes from Cebidichthys violaceus, assembly GCF_023349555.1. Lineage (NCBI taxonomy): Eukaryota > Metazoa > Chordata > Actinopteri > Perciformes > Stichaeidae > Cebidichthys > Cebidichthys violaceus. The sequence goes on from NW_027176682.1 coordinate 23,026, forward strand.
TTGGAAATTTTGATTTCCTCCACTAAAGTGGCCATTGCGGTTCGAATGAGACCATTTGCGAGGTTCTAGGACCTCGGGAAAGTGTTTTTCTTGCCAATGTTCTAATTTGGAAATTTTGATTTCCTCCACTAAAGTGGCCATTGAGGTTCGAATGAGACAATTTGCGAGGTTCTAGGACCCTGGGAAAAGCTCAAAAAGTACCAACTTTTTCTGTGAAGGTCCTGGAGCCTTGGAAGTGCTGTCTACCCCCACTAAAACGGTCATTGCGGTTCGAATGAGACCATTTGCGAGGTTCTAGGACCTTGGAAAGTGTTTTTCTTGTCAATGTTCTAATTTTGGAAATTTTGATTTCCTCTACTAAAGTGGCCATTGCGGTTCGAATGAGACCATTTGCGAGGTTCTAGGACCTCGGGAAAGTGTTTTTCTTGACAATTTTCTAATTTTGGAAATTTTGATTTCCTCCACTAAAGTGGCCATTGAGGTTCGAATGAGACCATTTGCGAGGTTCTAGGACCCTGGGAAAAGCTCAAAAAGTACCAACTTTTTCTGTGAAGGTCCTGGAGCCTTGGAAGTGCTGTCTACCCCCACTAAAACGTCCATTGCGGTTCGAATGAGACCATTTGCGAGGTTCTAGGACCTCGGGAAAGTGTTTTTCTTGCCAATGTTCTAATTTTGGAAATTTTGATTTCATCCACTAAAGTGGCCATTGAGGTTCGAATGAGACCATTTGCGAGGTTCTAGGACCTCGGGAAAATGTTTTTCTTGTCAATGTTCTAATTTTGGAAATTTTGATTTCCTCCACTAAAGTGGCCATTGCGGTTCGAATGAGACCATTTGCGAGGTTCTAGGACCTCGGGAAAGTGTTTTTCTTGCCAATGTTCTAATTTTGGAAATTTTGATTTCCTCCACTAAAGTGGCCATTGAGGTTCGAATGAGACAATTTGCGAGGTTCTAGGACCCTGGGAAAAGCTCAAAAAGTACCAACTTTTTCTGTGAAGGTCCTGGAGCCTTGGAAGTGCTGTCTACCCCCACTAAAACGGCCATTGCGGTTCGAATGAGACCATTTGCGAGGATCTAGGACCTCGGGAAAGTGTTGTTCTTGCCAATGTTCTCATTTTGGAAATTTTGATTTCCTCAACTAAAGTGGCCATTGCGGTTCGAATGAGACCATTTGCGAGGTTCTAGGACCCTGGGAAAAGCTCAAAAATTACCAACATTTTCTGTGAAGGTCCTGGAGCCTTGGAAGTGCTGTCTACCCCCACTAAAACGGCCATTGCGGTTCGAATGAGACCATTTGCGAGGTTCTAGGACCTCGGGAAAGTGTTTTTCTTGCCAATGTTCTAATTTTGGAAATTTTGATTTCATCCACTAAAGTGGCCATTGAGGTTCGAATGAGACCATTTGCGAGGTTCTAGGACCTCGGGAAAGTGTTTTTCTTGTCAATGTTCTAATTTTGGAAATTTTGATTTCCTCTACTAAAGTGGCCATTGCGGTTCGAATGAGACCATTTGCGAGGTTCTAGGACCTCGGGAAAGTGTTTTTCTTGACAATTTTCTAATTTTGGAAATTTTGATTTCCTCCACTAAAGTGGCCATTGAGGTTCGAATGAGACCATTTGCGAGGTTCTAGGACCCTGGGAAAAGCTCAAAAAGTACCAACTTTTTCTGTGAAGGTCCTGGAGCCTTGGAAGTGCTGTCTACCCCCACTAAAACGTCCATTGCGGTTCGAATGAGACCATTTGCGAGGTTCTAGGACCTCGGGAAAGTGTTTTTCTTGACAATTTTCTAATTTTGGAAATTTTGATTTCCTCCACTAAAGTGGCCATTGAGGTTCGAATGAGACCATTTGCGAGGTTCTAGGACCCTGGGAAAAGCTCAAAAAGTACCAACTTTTTCTGTGAAGGTCCTGGAGCCTTGGAAGTGCTGTCTACCCCCACTAAAACGTCCATTGCGGTTCGAATGAGACCATTTGCGAGGTTCTAGGACCTCGGGAAAGTGTTTTTCTTGCCAATGTTCTAATTTTGGAAATTTTGATTTCATCCACTAAAGTGGCCATTGAGGTTCGAATGAGACCATTTGCGAGGTTCTAGGACCTCGGGAAAATGTTTTTCTTGTCAATGTTCTAATTTTGGAAATTTTGATTTCCTCCACTAAAGTGGCCATTGCGGTTCGAATGAGACCATTTGCGAGGTTCTAGGACCCTGGGAAAAGCTCAAAAAGTACCAACTTTTTCTGTGAAGGTCCTGGAGCCTTGGAAGTGCTGTCTACCCCCACTAAAACGGCCATTGCGGTTCGAATGAGACCATTTGCGAGTATCTAGGACCTCGGGAAAGTGTTGTTCTTGCCAATGTTCTCATTTTGGAAATTTTGATTTCCTCAACTAAAGTGGCCATTGCGGTTCGAATGAGACCATTTGCGAGGTTCTAGGACCCTGGGAAAAGCTCAAAAATTACCAACATTTTCTGTGAAGGTCCTGGAGCCTTGGAAGTGCTGTCTACCCCCACTAAAACGGCCATTGCGGTTCGAATGAGACCATTTGCGAGGTTCTAGGACCTCGGGAAAGTGTTTTTCTTGCCAATGTTCTAATTTTGGAAATTTTGATTTTATCCACTAAAGTGGCCATTGAGGTTCGAATGAGACCATTTGCGAGGTTCTAGGACCTCGGGAAAGTGTTTTTCTTGTCAATGTTCTAATTTTGGAAATTTTGATTTCCTCCACTAAAGTGGCCATTGCGGTTCGAATGAGACCATTTGCGAGGTTCTAGGACCTCGGGAAAGTGTTTTTCTTGCCAATATTCTAATTTTGGAAATTTTGATTTCCTTCACTAAAGTGGCCATTGAGGTTCGAATGAGACCATTTGCGAGGTTCTAGGACCCTGGGAAAAGCTCAAAAAGTACCAACTTTTTCTGTGAAGGTCCTGGAGCCTTGGAAGTGCTGTCTACCCCCACTAAAACGGCCATTGCGGTTCGAATGAGACCACTTGCGAGGTTCTAGGACCTCGGGAAAGTGTTTTTCTTGCCAATGTTCTAATTTTGGAAATTTTGCTTCCTCCACTAAAGTGGCCATTTCGGTTCGAATGAGACCATTTGCGAGGTTGTAGGACCTCGGAAAGTGTTTTTCTTGCCAATATTCTAATTTTGGAAATTTTGATTTCCTCAACTAAAGTGGCCATTGCAGTTCGAATGAGACCATTTGCGAGGTTCTAAGACCCTGGGAAAAGCTCAAAAAGTACCAACATTTTCTGTGAAGGTCCTGGAGTCTTGGAAGTGCTGTCTAGCCCCACTAAAACGGCCATTGCGATTCGAATGAGACCATTTGCGAGGTTCTAGTACCTCGGGAAAGTGTTGTTCTTGCCAATGTTCTAATTTTGGAAATTTTGATTTCCTCCACTAAAGTGGCCATTGAGGTTCGAATGAGACCATTTGCGAGGTTCTAGGACCCTGGGAAAAGCTCAAAAAGTACCAACTTTTTCTGTGAAGGTGCTGGAGCCTTGGAAGTGCTGTCTACCCCCACTAAAATGGCCATTGCGGTTCGAATGAGACTATTTGCGAGGTTCTAGGCCCTCGGGAAAGTGTTTTTCTTGCAAATGTTCTAATTTTGGAAATTTTGCTTCCTCCACTAAAGTGGCCATTTCGCTTCGAATGAGACCATTTGCGAGGTTCTAGGACCTCGGGAAAGTGTTTTTCTTGCCAATATTCTAATTTTGGAAATTTTGATTTCCTCCACTAAAGTGGCCATTGAGGTTCGAATGAGACCATTTGCGAGGTTCTAGAACCCTGGGAAAAGCTCAAAAAGTACCAACTTTTTCTGTGAAGGTGCTGGAGCCTTGGAAGTGCTGTCTACCCCCACTAAAATGGCCATTGCGGTTCGAATGAGACTATTTGCGAGGTTCTAGGACCTCGGGAAATTGTTTTTCTTGCCAATGTTCTAATTTTGGAAATTTTGCTTCCTCCACTAAAGTGGCCATTTCGGTTCGAATGAGACCATTTGCGAGGTTCTAGGACCTCGGGAAAGTGTTTTTCTTGCCAATGTTCTAATTTTGGAAATTTTGATTTCCTCAACTAAAGTGGCCATTGCGGTTCGAATGAGACCATTTGCGAGGTTCTAGGACCTCGGGAAAGTGTTTTTCTTGACAATTTTCTAATTTTGGAAATTTTGATTTCCTCCACTAAAGTGGCCATTGAGGTTCGAATGAGACCATTTGCGAGGTTCTAGGACCCTGGGAAAAGCTCAAAAAGTACCAACTTTTTCTGTGAAGGTCCTGGAGCCTTGGAAGTGCTGTCTACCCCCACTAAAACGTCCATTGCGGTTCGAATGAGACCATTTGCGAGGTTCTAGGACCTCGGGAAAGTGTTTTTCTTGCCAATGTTCTAATTTTGGAAATTTTGATTTCATCCACTAAAGTGGCCATTGAGGTTCGAATGAGACCATTTGCGAGGTTCTAGGACCTCGGGAAAATGTTTTTCTTGTCAATGTTCTAATTTTGGAAATTTTGATTTCCTCCACTAAAGTGGCCATTGCGGTTCGAATGAGACCATTTGCGAGGTTCTAGGACCTCGGGAAAGTGTTTTTCTTGCCAATGTTCTAATTTTGGAAATTTTGATTTCCTCCACTAAAGTGGCCATTGAGGTTCGAATGAGACAATTTGCGAGGTTCTAGGACCCTGGGAAAAGCTCAAAAAGTACCAACTTTTTCTGTGAAGGTCCTGGAGCCTTGGAAGTGCTGTCTACCCCCACTAAAACGGCCATTGCGGTTCGAATGAGACCATTTGCGAGGATCTAGGACCTCGGGAAAGTGTTGTTCTTGCCAATGTTCTCATTTTGGAAATTTTGATTTCCTCAACTAAAGTGGCCATTGCGGTTCGAATGAGACCATTTGCGAGGTTCTAGGACCCTGGGAAAAGCTCAAAAATTACCAACATTTTCTGTGAAGGTCCTGGAGCCTTGGAAGTGCTGTCTACCCCCACTAAAACGGCCATTGCGGTTCGAATGAGACCATTTGCGAGGTTCTAGGACCTCGGGAAAGTGTTTTTCTTGCCAATGTTCTAATTTTGGAAATTTTGATTTCATCCACTAAAGTGGCCATTGAGGTTCGAATGAGACCATTTGCGAGGTTCTAGGACCTCGGGAAAGTGTTTTTCTTGTCAATGTTCTAATTTTGGAAATTTTGATTTCCTCCACTAAAGTGGCCATTGCGGTTCGAATGAGACCATTTGCGAGGTTCTAGGACCTCGGGAAAGTGTTTTTCTTGCCAATATTCTAATTTTGGAAATTTTGATTTCCTCCACTAAAGTGGCCATTGAGGTTCGAATGAGACCATTTGCGAGGTTCTAGGACCCTGGGAAAAGCTCAAAAAGTACCAACTTTTTCTGTGAAGGTCCTGGAGCCTTGGAAGTGCTGTCTACCCCCACTAAAACGGCCATTGCGGTTCGAATGAGACCAATTGCGAGGTTCTAGGACCTCGGGAAAGTGTTTTTCTTGCCAATGTTCTAATTTTGGAAATTTTGCTTCCTCCACTAAAGTGGCCATTTCGGTTCGAATGAGACCATTTGCGAGGTTGTAGGACCTCGGGAAAGTGTTTTTCTTGCCAATATTCTAATTTTGGAAATTTTGATTTCCTCAACTAAAGTGGCCATTGCAGTTCGAATGAGACCATTTGCGAGGTTCTAAGACCCTGGGAAAAGCTCAAAAAGTACCAACATTTTCTGTGAAGGTCCTGGAGTCTTGGAAGTGCTTTCTAGCCACACTAAAACGGCCATTGCGATTCGAATGAGACCATTTGCGAGGTTCTAGTACCTCGGGAAAGTATTGTTCTTGCCAATGTTCTAATTTTGGAAATTTTGATTTCCTCCACTAAAGTGGCCATTGAGGTTCGAATGAGACCATTTGCGAGGTTCTAGGACCCTGGGAAAAGCTCAAAAAGTACCAACTTTTTCTGTGAAGGTCCTGGAGCCTTGGAAGTGCTGTCTACCCCCACTAAAACGGCCATTGCGATTCGAATGAGACCATTTGCGAGGTTCTAGGACCCTGGGAAAAGCTCAAAAAGTACCAACATTTTCTGTGAAGGTCCTGGAGTCTTGGAAGTGCTGTCTAGCCCCACTAAAACGGCCATTGCGATTCGAATGAGACCATTTGAGAGGTTCTAGGACCTCGGGAAAGTGTTTTTCTTGCCAATATTCTAATTTTGGAAATTTTGATTTCCTCCACTAAAGTGGCCATTGAGGTTCGAATGAGACCATTTGCGAGGTTCTAGGACCCTGGGAAAAGCTCAAAAAGTACCAACTTTTTCTGTGAAGGTCCTGGAGCCTTGGAAGTGCTGTCTACCCCCACTAAAACGGCCATTGCGGTTCGAATGAGACCACTTGCGAGGTTCTAGGACCTCGGGAAAGTGTTTTTCTTGCCAATGTTCTAATTTTGGAAATTTTGCTTCCTCCACTAAAGTGGCCATTTCGGTTCGAATGAGACCATTTGCGAGGTTGTAGGACCTCGGGAAAGTGTTTTTCTTGCCAATATTCTAATTTTGGAAATTTTGATTTCCTCAACTAAAGTGGCCATTGCAGTTCGAATGAGACCATTTGCGAGGTTCTAAGACCCTGGGAAAAGCTCAAAAAGTACCAACATTTTCTGTGAAGGTCCTGGAGTCTTGGAAGTGCTGTCTAGCCCCACTAAAATGGCCATTGCGATTCGAATGAGACCATTTGCGAGGTTCTAGTACCTCGGGAAAGTGTTGTTCTTGCCAATGTTCTAATTTTGGAAATTTTGATTTCCTCCACTAAAGTGGCCATTGCGGTTCGAATGAGACCATTTGCGAGGTTCTAGGACCCTGGGAAAAGCTCAAAAGTACCAACTTTTTCTGTGAAGGTGCTGGAGCCTTGGAAGTGCTGTCTACCCCCACTAAAATGGCCATTGCGGTTCGAATGAGACTATTTGCGAGGTTCTAGGCCCTCGGGAAAGTGTTTTTCTTGCAAATGTTCTAATTTTGGAAATTTTGCTTCCTCCACTAAAGTGGCCATTTCGCTTCGAATGAGACCATTTGCGAGGTTCTAGGACCTCGGGAAAGTGTTTTTCTTGCCAATATTCTAATTTTGGAAATTTTGATTTCCTCCACTAAAGTGGCCATTGAGGTTCGAATGAGACCATTTGCGAGGTTCTAGGACCCTGGGAAAAGCTCAAAAATTACCAACATTTTCTGTGAAGGTCCTGGAGCCTTGGAAGTGCTGTCTACCCCCACTAAAACGGCCATTGCGGTTCGAATGAGACCATTTGCGAGGTTCTAGGACCTCGGGAAAGTGTTTTTCTTGCCAATGTTCTAATTTTGGAAATTTTGATTTCATCCACTAAAGTGGCCATTGAGGTTCGAATGAGACCATTTGCGAGGTTCTAGGACCTCGGGAAAGTGTTTTTCTTGTCAATGTTCTAATTTTGGAAATTTTGATTTCCTCTACTAAAGTGGCCATTGCGGTTCGAATGAGACCATTTGCGAGGTTCTAGGACCTCGGGAAAGTGTTTTTCTTGACAATTTTCTAATTTTGGAAATTTTGATTTCCTCCACTAAAGTGGCCATTGAGGTTCGAATGAGACCATTTGCGAGGTTCTAGGACCCTGGGAAAAGCTCAAAAAGTACCAACTTTTTCTGTGAAGGTCCTGGAGCCTTGGAAGTGCTGTCTACCCCCACTAAAACGTCCATTGCGGTTCGAATGAGACCATTTGCGAGGTTCTAGGACCTCGGGAAAGTGTTTTTCTTGACAATTTTCTAATTTTGGAAATTTTGATTTCCTCCACTAAAGTGGCCATTGAGGTTCGAATGAGACCATTTGCGAGGTTCTAGGACCCTGGGAAAAGCTCAAAAAGTACCAACTTTTTCTGTGAAGGTCCTGGAGCCTTGGAAGTGCTGTCTACCCCCACTAAAACGTCCATTGCGGTTCGAATGAGACCATTTGCGAGGTTCTAGGACCTCGGGAAAGTGTTTTTCTTGCCAATGTTCTAATTTTGGAAATTTTGATTTCATCCACTAAAGTGGCCATTGAGGTTCGAATGAGACCATTTGCGAGGTTCTAGGACCTCGGGAAAATGTTTTTCTTGTCAATGTTCTAATTTTGGAAATTTTGATTTCCTCCACTAAAGTGGCCATTGCGGTTCGAATGAGACCATTTGCGAGGTTCTAGGACCCTGGGAAAAGCTCAAAAAGTACCAACTTTTTCTGTGAAGGTCCTGGAGCCTTGGAAGTGCTGTCTACCCCCACTAAAACGGCCATTGCGGTTCGAATGAGACCATTTGCGAGGATCTAGGACCTCGGGAAAGTGTTGTTCTTGCCAATGTTCTCATTTTGGAAATTTTGATTTCCTCAACTAAAGTGGCCATTGCGGTTCGAATGAGACCATTTGCGAGGTTCTAGGACCCTGGGAAAAGCTCAAAAATTACCAACATTTTCTGTGAAGGTCCTGGAGCCTTGGAAGTGCTGTCTACCCCCACTAAAACGGCCATTGCGGTTCGAATGAGACCATTTGCGAGGTTCTAGGACCTCGGGAAAGTGTTTTTCTTGCCAATGTTCTAATTTTGGAAATTTTGATTTTATCCACTAAAGTGGCCATTGAGGTTCGAATGAGACCATTTGCGAGGTTCTAGGACCTCGGGAAAGTGTTTTTCTTGTCAATGTTCTAATTTTGGAAATTTTGATTTCCTCCACTAAAGTGGCCATTGCGGTTCGAATGAGACCATTTGCGAGG
>NW_027176683.1:0-141975 GCF_023349555.1 Cebidichthys violaceus
GAGGGTGAGAGATATAGGGGGGAGAGAGAGAGAGAGAGAGAGAGAGATAGAGAGATAGAGGGAGAGATGAAGAGAGAGAGAGAGAGAGAGAGAGAGAGAGAGGGAGAGAGGGAGAGGGAGAGAGAGACAGGGAGAGAGACAGAGAGAGAGAGAGACGGAGAGAGAGATGGAGAGATGGGGAGAGAGAGAGAGAAAGAGAGAGAGAGAGAGAGAGACACAGAGAGACAGGGAGACAGAGAGAGAGAGAGAGAGAGAGAGCGACAGAGAGACAGAGAGAGAGACAGAGAGAAAGAGAGACAGAGAGAGAGAGAGAGAGAGAGAGACAGAGAGACAGAGAGACAGAGACAGCGACAGAGACAGAGAGAGAGAGAGAGAGAGAAAGAGAGAGACAGAGAGACAGAGAGAGAGAAAGAGAGTGTGAGAGAGAGAGAGAGAGAGAGAGAGAGAGAGAAAGAGAGACAGAGAGAGAGATAGAGAGAGAGAGAGAGAGACAGAGACAGAGACAGAGACAGGGAGAGAGAGAGAGGGAGAGAGAGAAAGAGAGACAGAGAGAGAGATAGAGAGAGAGAGAGAGAGACAGAGACAGAGACAGAAACAGGGAGAGAGAGAGAGGGAGAGAGAGAAAGAGAGACAGAGAGAGAGATAGAGAGAGAGAGAGTCAATAATACACCACATAATGATCACATTAACACACACATTCAAATAAATGCATGCATGTAAACACAGATACAGATATAAACAACATAAAACACATACAATCACATACTGTACATGAGCCCGCAGGCACATGCAGCGCTGTAGATTAAGTCCACACACACACACACACACACACACACACACACACACACAGCTGTGGAGCGGTGGCCTCTAGCCAGAGGTGAAGAGGCATAACAGATGCTCAGCGAGTCTGTGGTCGGCTCTGGTTCAACACCAGATAAACTACATTTTCTCTCTTCGTCGCAGCCTAGGAGCTAGAGAGAAACAACACAATAATAAAAACAAAAAAACATGGCTGGCAATTTTGTCGACGGGGAAACTGAGAAAGGAGGGTGAGAGGAGTTTCCTCTGTTGGACATTTTTTGAGTTTCCATTGCTCAATACACCAGCTGACTGCAGGATGCAGCACAGTAGAAAGTTAACCTCATTTGGAAACTTGATGACCTGTTTTTTGTCCATGTGATTTCTTTCTTTGCCTGGTTAAACCTAAACAGAGTCTGCTTAATCAAACTAGGAAGCTGTGTGTCTACAGTCTTCTGGAAATGGACTTCTCTGAATCACCGGCTGAGACAGGAGAACGATGAAGCGACTGTGAATCCTCCTTGTGCTCGTCCTGCTTTACTTTTGCTTCTCTTGTTCTCTGACTCCATCTGTCTTGTTTCTCCGGGCCAAAAACAAGGAAGTAGAGCAACCGGTGCCGGCCCTCGCATTTCTTATGTTTCCAGTCAACGTTGTTTTCCCGCAGCACAGAGCCTATTTTTATTATTTTTTATTTCTGGTGAAAGAAAAACACGAGGGCATATTTTAACACGAGTGTTAAAGATTCACAATTGATGATGTTAGATAACACTGGAACACGTAGAGAGGAAGTAGCTGCAGTGTGTTGAGGACACATTATACCCATCAGCACTGAGTCATGTTTTAACATATACTATTGTTGAAAATTAGGGATGTGGCATTTTTTTTATCCTCTCCAAACTCAAACCAGAAAGACTACTCTTTGCTGCAGGACAGCTGACAACTGACAGTGTATTTTGTCATCACTGCCCTCTCCTTTTATTAATTTACTTGTTTCTGCTCTACATTCATTTTCCTTTTCTCTTACACAACAATAAGAGATCATTACAGAAGTAGAACCAGGTCTAAGTCAAACCTGGTGTACTGATCATCAACGTCCGTAATGGATTTGCAGGTTCTGCACTTCTATAACCTTCTGACACAGACTGCTTTTTGACCAGCAAATATATCCCTACACTGAGTAAAAGAACTAATTCAATGCAGCCATGCTACTGTTGGCTAGTACAGCGCCTTTCTACTCAGCTGTGTCTCCTATAAACTACATTTATATACTAATTTTGCATCAGAAAATACGTTTTGAAAGAAAAGTAATGCTGCGTCGATTATGTCACTAAATGCGGATGCCGAACAATTTTGCAAAATGCTCACAAACAAAGTATTAACGTTTAACTGCTCTTAAATACATGTTTGCATGGTTATGTTTAGGCCCACAAAGCACTTGGTTAAGATTAGAGAAGGATGATAGACTTGGAGGACGATACATAACATGTTAACATGCAACCGAAACCACCATCGTTCCCAAAACTCAATCATAGTACTTTAGTTGTGTGAATGTAAATCACACACTGAAGGATTAAGGATGCAAACCCTGCTCTCCGGAATCAAACTCCTGCACTTAGTATTCCTCCTATGGTCTGAATCACCGCTATGAGACGCCAGGGGAAATAATACTGCCGGCAATTATGCTTCTTTGCAAAAAAAAGTAATTGGGGAAACAAATTAGTAGTATACCTCCAGTACATGAATTGAGTTTATTAGAGACAGGCTTCATCAAGTCTAATTCACCTATTTATTAGGACACATTTAACCTGACACACCTTGTGGCACAGGAAGCCGTCTACGAAGCCAGAAGTCATTGGAAACTGGTTGGTAGACTTTCAAAGAATGTCACGCCGAAGCCAGTGAGGAGAAGAGCGAAAACATCTTGTCCATCAAGATAAGCAGTCAGTGTATTTCTTTGCTCTTCTTTCAGTGAAGACACTATTCTCCAGTTCTGATATAATTGATGCCATAGCAGCATCTATGCTAACCTCTTTAGGAGCCGCCATTTTGAAGGCAACAATCACATCTCTGTGTCCCAATTGGTGCTAATAATCACAAAACTCTGTTTATATACTGATGACATGATACTATCCACTCAGACACCAAATTAAAGCATCTACACTTCAACAATCTTAACATGTTGGTGGACTGGCAGCACCAAGTCTTTTAGAATACTTAATAAGTCAGTGTAACTTAAACATAATGGATAAAAACCCCATGGCAGTTGTTACTGGATGCAAAAAGAGATTTTCGGAAGAAACAATCCTAAATATTATTAATTGTAATATTCTAAAAACAAAAGGCAGCAAATCATTAACTTCATTATTTGTTTAAAGTCTAACTCTCCCTTTTGGACTTTACAGTCAACAACAAACCCTCCACCTCCATTTTAATCTTTGAAATTGACAAAATATGACTAACATACAACAGTGAATGTTGGCGAAAACAAAAGATCTGCTCTATTTAATGTTCTCTCAACAGAGCTGCGATGTCCAGACTAGATGCCCACCAGACTGCTGACAGCAGAAACAGGCCAGCCGAGAGAGAGAGAGAGAGAGGGAGAGAGAGAGAGAGAGAGAGAGAGAGAGAGAGAGAGAGAGAGAGAGAGAGAGGAGACCAGCGGCGAACTGACTGGCTGTTAAATTGAGTCCGCTCTAGACAGGCAGCAAGTCAAACACAAAGACGTCCACTTGTTGAGCAATTTACCGAAGCACAAAGAGAGCACAAAAGAGATAAGAGGGAACACAAAGAGCCTGAAGACGGAAAGAAAGAGCTAAATAAATGCACATCTATTCACCCGTGCGTACAGACACAGCTAGGGCTGTGAAGTCAGTAACACTTTAAAATAAAACGCTCTGATGAAAGTCACCGTTGAAAAAGGGACATTGCTCAGTAAACTCAACTGCTGTGATAATGACAATCTGCCAACCTCTCTCGTTAGTGTCTCTCTGAGAGCTTTGTGCGATCCTGGAGGAATTTGCATCGCTGAAGTTCTGAGAATTTTGCATACATGGTCAGGTTTCGATAACTTTATTGGTAAATTTCTTCAAAGGAACACTTTGTCTCTGTGCAAACCCCACCTTGAGTTCTGATGTGGTCTGTTATTAATTAAGATATGAGGAGTCACCACAAGAGTACACAGAGTCATGGAAGTTTACAGCTTATAAAACTGTACTTTCTTTTTCACTATCAAATTGTGCAATCGTGTTTTCTTCAGCTGTGGCAAAGCAGGTCATCAGAGACACGTCCTCACCAGAACAGCATTGTCGTTACATACGTTTTCTCGGATTTGGAAAAAAAAAAGCTTACCATGGCAAAGACTTACCAGGCCGTTGTATTCTCTCCGGTGCGAGATCTTCCAGTCCTCCCACTGGGCGTCCAGAGAGGCTTGATCCAGGTGGCTCAGGGCCGAGGCCGCCAGCAGCAACAAGCACACGAGCTGCAACATTCTGAAAGGACAACCACGTGTTTTAAATGCATCAAATCAAACTCACAGTCGAGCATCGGCTGGGAATTCTCTGTCAGAGCGGTGTGAGAGTCAAAGCTGCTATAAAGACACATCACTTTTTTAAAATGGGCTTCTGTAAGCGTGGTTTTACTGTCACATGATGGACAAGAAAGCATGCTGGTTTAGATTTCCCAGGAAACCCTCCAGCAGCCGCATAGGAGATAACGCCGCATCCTGTCCAGAGGTCGGTGGCGAACAACAGACCAGCGTGCCACAAACTCGAAGATAACGAATATCGTCCGTCAGCAGCTTCACAGCAGTACCAGGAAGCAGATAAAGAATATAGAATCTCCCCATTGTTCTCTCATCGGGGACTCAAACACTTTCTCGGTGCATTTTCAACTCCATCAGTCTGAACTTTCTTTCTCCACCTTTGCTTCTCTCTGCCATCTGTCGTTCATCAGCTTCTCCCACTTCCTCTCTTGTTTTATTACATCCTGCTTCCAATCTGCAATTTGTGTTCCAGCAAAAGGCCGTCGACCTGTTGAGTTTAACTAAACTAAACTTATCTTTGAGGCTGTGTGTGTGTGTGTGTGTGTGTGTGTGTGTGTGTGTGTGTGTGTGTGTGAACTGAGCTGCGTCCCACACACACATATTGATTTAGATCTCGTCTGGCTTCGCTCTTTGGGGCGATGATTTAAATAGCAGAGGTTTCATGATCTATGCAAATCATTTACAGTTAATGTGAAAGAAAAAAACACACGCTGTGTGTCGCTGTGTGACTCATAAGAACTCTCCCCATGGACACTTCTTTGTTCTGTAGACGTATATATTGCAGCAGTAGTCGATATTTTGAATGATAAGTAGAACAGCTGCCAGTTAAGTCCACACCTCTGACTTCCAAAACTCTTTCTCTAAAGGTGCAACACAATCCTAATCCTATTAACACTAATTACTTTCATAGCTGACACAAATACTTCTAAATCTGCCTGAGCCTAAGAGTCAAACTTAATGAAACACACAGTGCCTGGAATGAAGAGAGTCCGTTGGTTTTCTTTTAGAGCAACACATCAGGTTTACGTTTGGACTAAGTTCTACAAGCTTCAAACGAACCCCCAGTTCAAGAGAAGGAATTTAAGTCAACTTAAAGCAGAGCAATAAACTTTACCTTGAGTCCAAAAGTCAAAAGGGTTTGGTGAAGTGTTCTGAGTGCGACACCGTGTTCCTCTCCTGTCAAAGTGTGTCAGTGTGTGAGTTTATATCGGTTGGATTTTGAGGAAATACAAAAGGCAGCTCCAGGTCTGGGGAGGAGTTTCTTTTTTTTTTTTTTTTTTCCAGGCAGGGGAATTACATCTGGTTTCACTCAAATAGCAAAAGATCCCTTCAGCATGATGATGTCAGGTGTCGGATTACGCAGTGGATGTCTGAAAACTTCACAGAGGCTGGCAGTGAACTCGGCGCCCAGCTGCATTCTGGGACACTGCTTGAAAAATGAACAAGACTGCTGGATTTTTAATAAAGATGGTGTCCTGAACTACATTCTTACCCCCCTAACGTCACTATTATTCATCAGACCACTGTAAAATATGAACACGTGCTTAAGAATCAATATGAAAGAAAAGAGGATGAATGGATGGACCTCTTTTATCTTTTTAATACTTCAGCATTTTTCCGAAGGCTGGGAGGTAGAAACATGTCTAGTCATGTTGTGTGAACACTGTTCCTTCACAGGAGGACATTCAAACGATATTCAAGCAGACGTGACAGCACTGAGAGGTGCACGTTGTTTTAAAGCCTGCAGTTTATTTGCTGTACTTCCTGCCATGTAAAGTATGACACTGCAGGGTTTAAATTATTGACAGTGGTGGACAGAAGTACATGTACTCCCTTGCGTATTAATGGTACTATATACACCTCTACTCTTCTACATCTCAGAGGGGAATATTGTACATTTAATATTTCAGTCATCCGTGAGGGACTCGGAGTAGAGCCGCTGCTCCTTTAGCGTGGAAAGAAGCCAGTCGAGGTGGTTTAGGGCATCTGGTGAGGATGACACTTGGGCGCCTCCCTAGGGAGGTGTTTCCAGGCTGGGAGGAGACCCCCGAGGGAGGCCCGGGACCAGGTGGAGGGACTATATCTCCAAACTGGTCCTGGGAGCGCCTCGGGATCCCCCCCCCCCCCAGTCAGAGCTGGCTGATGTGGCACCGGGATAGGGAAGTTTGGGGTCCACCTGCTGGAGCTGTTGCCCCCGCGACCCGATCCCGGATTTTTTTTTTTTGGGTAATCACAGCATTCAAAGATGGCCCCTCCTTCCGGCTCAGCGAGGGTTGAGACGCTCGCGAAAGCCAAAAGTGCGCTCGGCGTTCCGCCTGGCTATGTGTGCGTTCTCTCTGCGTTTGTGTCCGCCGTCATCGAAGCTTCCTCTTGGGGCGGCGTGCTCGCGACCTGGCACCCGGTCGCTACGTCTTTTTGAAAAGGAGGCCGACGCCCATAAAACATCCCGAACAGAGCAAAAATAATAAAATACAGACAGAACTTTACTGAAAAAACTTTATCAGTAATGACACTCGCACATGTTGCATATTTCAAAAGAAGAGCAGAGAAGATGTTTTAACGTTAATAATGCATGAACACGACATATCAGAGGTGATCCCGTGCGCTAACTTATTCAAATAAACTTCCCACGACGGAGGAGCCAAAATAGATCTTTACAATATTTATTTTTTCTGCTGTGTCGTCTGGTTTTTGGCGGATATCTACTTCCTCATGCCGTTAGTCAACAGTCCTATGTGTCCGGTCTGTGTGTGTGTGTGTGTGTGTGTGTGTGTGTGTGTGTATATATATATATATATGAACATGTCGTGTGACTCCTATAGTCACACAGCTGTCTAGCACATGTAGTCACTTATCTAAATATAAGAAGGTCCCGTGTACCTCATATGTCCAATGAGACAGTGTTGCAGCAGGTGACTCATTCATGTAATGAGGTCCGTTTGAATGGAGCGGATTCAGTTCTAGTACTGATTATACTTTTCCAAATGCTGCTACTGCCGCTAAGCTGCTCCTAATTCAATAACGAGGAGCCCTGAAGTGCTTTTTAGTGCTCATTAACAATGCAATGTGCTTTTTTTTTTTTTTTTTTAGGTTGGCTGGCCTCATTACGTTGGTTCTGTGGCAGAATTTAAACCTGTGTGAAGTCAGATTAACATTCTATTTTTACAGTCATTATTTAACAACATCTGTCTTTGTGGGGTAAGCATCACCACCATGGGTGTGATGGGCATTGGAGGCATTGTTTTAACCTTTTAGTCCAACTTTTACAGCCAGGAGTCACAAGATAATCACGTGTGGGTAAATCCGTGAGTGAGTGAGTGAGAGTGCGTCTGTCTTTCCGCGGCTAATCTCACATTCTGCTGCAGCAAACTGACTTATATTTTAGGTGGCCAGTTGGGGCTGCATGCTCTCATGGTTGCGGTGACTCCGTTATTCAAGACACCTTTCAATACCTATTTTATGTGGCCATCGACTGCCTGCTGACTCCTCACTCAACACTCTTCACTGCCTCCTGGTCGGTAGTGGTTCTACAGAACAGAAAGAGTGTGGTAAAACCATAGACTGTATGTCAATGAAGATCGGGCTAAGATCTCTGTAGGGTTAAGATCTCTGTTGGGTTAAGATCTCTGTCGGGTTAAGATCTCTGTTGGGTTAAGATCTCTGTCGGGTTAAGATCTCTGTCGGGTTAAGATCTCTGTTGGGTTAAGATCTCTGGTGTGTTAAGATCTCTGTTGGGTTAAGATCTCTGGTGTGTTAAGATCTCTGTCGGGTGAAGATCTCTGGTGTGTTAAGATCTCTGTCGGGTTAAGATCTCTGTCGGGTTAAGATCCCCTGTCGGGTTAAGATCTCTGTTGGGTTAAGATCTCTGGTGTGTTAAGATCTCTGTTGGGTTAAGATCTCTGGTGTGTTAAGATCTCTGTCGGGTTAAGATCTCTGTCGGGTTAAGATCTCTGTCGGGTTAAGATCTCTGTTGGGTTAAGATCTCTGGTGTGTTAAGATCTCTGTTGGGTTAAGATCTCTGGTGTGTTAAGATCTCTGGTGTGTTAAGATCTCTGTCGGGTTAAGATCTCTGGTGTGTTAAGATCTCTGTCGGGTTAAGATCTCCGTCGGGTTAAGATCTCCGTCGGGTTAAGATCTCTGTCGGGTTAAGATCTCTGTTGGGTTAAGATCTTTGTTGGGTTAAGATCTCTGTCGGGTTAAGATCTCTGTCGGGTTAAGATCTCTATCTCTGTCGGGTTAAGATCTCTGTTGGGTTAAGATCTCTGGTGTGTTAAGATCTCTGTTGGGTTAAGATCTCTGGTGTGTTAAGATCTCTGTCGGGTTAAGATCTCTGTCGGGTTAAGATCTCTGTTGGGTTAAGATCTCTGTCGGGTTAAGATCTCTGTCGGGTTAAGATCTCTGTCGGGTTAAGATCTCTGTCGGGTTAAGATCTCTGGTGTGTTAAGATCTCTGTCGGGTTAAGATCTCTGTTGGGTTAAGATCTCTGGTGTGTTAAGATCTCTGTTGGGTTAAGATCTCTGGTGTGTTAAGATCTCTGTCGGGTTAAGATCTCTGTCGGGTTAAGATCTCCGTCGGGTTAAGATCTCTGTCGGGTTAAGATCTCTGTTGGGTTAAGATCTCTGTTGGGTTAAGATCTCTGTCGGGTTAAGATCTCTATCTCTGTTGGGTTAAGATCTCTGGTGTGTTAAGATCTCTGTTGGGTTAAGATCTCTGTCTGGTTAAGATCTCTGTTGGGTTAAGATCTCTGGTGTGTTAAGATCTCTGTCGGGTTAAGATCTCTGGTGTGTTAAGATCTCTGTCGGGTTAAGATCTCTGTCGGGTTAAGATCTCTGTCGGGTTAAGATCTCTGGTGTGTTAAGATCTCTGTCGGGTTAAGATCTCCGTCGGGTTAAGATCTCTGTTGGGTTAAGATCTCTGTTGGGTTAAGATCTCTATCTCTGTTGGGTTAAGATCTCTGGTGTGTTAAGATCTCTGTTGGGTTAAGATCTCTGTCGGGTTAAGATCTCTGGTGTGTTAAGATCTCTGTCGGGTTAAGATCTCTGGTGTGTTAAGATCTCTGTCGGGTTAAGATCTCTGTCGGGTTAAGATCTCTGTTGGGTTAAGATCTCTGTCGGGTTAAGATCTCTGTTGGGTTAAGATCCTCTGTTGGGTTAAGATCTCTGTCGGGTTAAGATCCTCTGTCGGGTTAAGATCTCTGTCGGGTTAAGATCTCTGTTGGGTTAAGATCTCTGGTGTGTTAAGATCTCTGTCAAGTTAAGATCCTCTGTTGGGTTAAGATCCTCTGTCGGGTTAAGATCCTCTGTCGGGTTAAGATCTCTGTTGGGTTAAGATCTCTGTTGGGTTAAGATCTCTGTCGGGTTAAGATCTCTGGTGTGTTAAGATCTCTGTTGGGTTAAGATCTCTGTCGGGTTAAGATCTCTGTCGGGTTAAGATCCTCTGTTGGGTTAAGATCTCTGTCGGGTTAAGATCCTCTGTTGGGTTAAGATCTCTGTCGGGTTAACATCTCTGTCGGGTTAAGATCCTCTATTGGGTTAAGATCTCTGCAGGCCTCTCATCACTGGCAGCTCACTATCTATGTGACCGATAGATGTTTCTTTATTTTATCTATTTTTCTGGAGCGGCGGCTCGCTGGACCTCACCAGGCAGCAAAGTGCATTTTGAGCTCCCTTTAAGGCTCTTCCTCCAGGTTCCTCCATGGCCACTTTAGATAATGAGACTCATGGACGATCGTGTCTCGATTGATCCATCATCCAGGACCCAACCCCCCCAACCCCCACTCTCAGCACCAGCGAACAGGCAGCAGGTCACGACCTGTGTGTAAATGTGTGTGTGTGTGTGTGTGTGTGTGTGTCGGTTATAAAGGGGGAACGGCTACAGGCGGAGAGAGATTTATAATCCAATACTCCTTACTAAGGTGGTTACCAAGCGGTCGATGGCTCTATTTTTATCCGCAGTGTTGGAAAATCTTTTAATATCGCTATATAGAGAATGCATTTCTATAATCCAAATGCTCTCATGTGTGCAGCGGCAGCCATTACCTTAATGCAGTGATTGATTTTCTACTCAGACTCTTCACTGACTGCGTTTACATAGACACTTATATCCCTCTATTATTCAGTACATAGCAATATTCTGAATTTGACAACATTTGAATATTCCAAACTAGCCCTTAGTCTACGAGTAACGTTTATAAATGAAGACATGTGGGATATGCCGAGATTATTCCGGTTTCAGGAGCATTCTTTGGACATACAGCGCTATATATATATATAATGTATAACTGGGGTTTTTACGGCAGTTTGCGACACAAGGCCTCTTAGTCTGTTCTCGTGCATAGCTGAGTAAAGAATAACTTAAGAACACAGGTTTGCAAAACTTGCAGAATGACGACAACATGGGAGCACCATGACTGCAGTTGGAAAATTTTATATATTAAAAATACGTATAGCCAAAGGAGGTAAATCACGAGTCTGTTTTACGTTAATCGGAGAATGCACAGGAATATAAGTGGAAAAATGACATGATTTTCGTTGGCCATGTAAACTGCTGAGTAGCACTTTTGTCATATTTTTTTTTTTTGCATGTAAAGCGTGTGAACACTAGGAAGTAATCTGAGGCCCAGTTTGACGGTAAATTCCTGTTTTTTTTCCGGTCGTCTGTGAGGCCACATCTGTTCCCCAGTTTGACGCACCCCAACCACAAACCTTGAAGCCGCTCAGCTCCCAGGATCCTCTGCTCCCGTCACATGATCAGCCCGCTGATTCAGCACATCATGGGACGTCTTGACTATTACAGAAGTGAGTCGGGCCCCGTAATAGAACGAAGTAATCTTACATCACTGCAGAAAAAAAAAAAAAAAAAATGACATCCCATTTTCTATATGCAGCCCCGATCCATTATAGACCCTCAACGGGGACGGATTACGTAACACTAATGCTGCTCCCTGTTGAAATGAATTGTGTTTAAGCGCTAGAAAACACCGTTGGAAGTGTTCTCTGAGAGGCTAAACCCTGATCTGAACTGTGTGCACTTTTCACTGACCAGTTCACAGATTAGAGCAGTAGACACCAGAGAGGTTTTTACGGGCTTGTTTGGATTCCAACAGATTAGACTGTGTTGTCTTTTTTTCATTCCGAGCTCAGAACGTTTGTCGAGGGAAAAAATACGAAGTGTGTTCGCTGTGAGTCGTTGTCGTTTGAGTTACGAGCGCTGATTTTTCCTCTTTCTGGTTCTGAATGTTTTATTGAAAAAGAGCACAGAAAAAGCTGTGCACTGAAGTTGTCGTCAACTGTCCCTGTATATGTATCTTTTTATATATTTCTAAAAATAAAGACATATGTAGTAAATACAATAGTGTGCATGGAAATGTGTGATACGAAAATCCATTCTTTTAAAGGCAAGCACTGACTTTTTATGAATTATATCTTTTTGGCATTCTATTTTTGCAGACAACTTGTCATTTTGTGTGTTGAATGAATTTGATTAATCACTACTGCCCACTCCTGGAGGAAAGGGAACCTAAACCGTTGCTTTAAATGCATCCATAAGTCACCAAAGCAATCGCTATGCTGCCTATATTACTTAAATATACTTTAAAGGCAGGCTGATGTGAATGTGTGTGTTTTCTGCAAATTTTACTGAGGATTGAAGTATAAAGTCAGATTTAAAGGTAAAGTTCAACAATTTAGGAAAAATCCCTCTTTCCCAAAATGCAAATTCTTTAAAAGAAATTGGGTAAACTACAATTATTCTCTTTTCTTCAATAATTACATGTCAGAGATAAAGCGAATGCTCCCATTCTCTTTGAAATAAATCACTTTCGGACCATTTCATTGGCGCTGTGATTTGTCAAAATACTGAAAGTTGAGTCCATTTCTGCCTGCTGGTTTGAGATGAGGATGGAGACTCCTTGGAGAGACCACGTTCCTCCACCAGGAGACCCAGCAGCTCCAGAGGACGAGACGATCGTTTCTAACAAAAAGAACAACACAAAAAGAAAAAATGACATCTCGTTGACCCCTCACTTCAACTATGCCTTCATTCCATAAATCAGATTAGTCCTGAACAGAACTGTTTGTCCTGTCCTGTGATCAGTTCATAAGAGCGCGCCAGACGACAGAGAGCATTTTAAACTCTTGCGTTCATCCGAGCAGATTAGATCAACTTTAAAGCTTTTGATTCCAAACGGAGACTGTGTACCGAAAAGATCATTTAATATCTATTCTGGTAGAAAACAAGTAATGCTGCAGCATTACTTGTTTGGAGACTCGTTCCAAAAGGCTATATTTGAAAAACTGTTACCGCATCACTGTTCAGCACAAATTAAATATATGTATTCATATAATGGGGGTGAAGAGGGTTGAGAGAACTTCACCAGAACGTGAAATGAGGTTGAACTAACCAGGCGGTTTTCAGCAGGTTCAGTAGAGGCAGCTGAATACGCCCAGAGGAGAACAACGAGTCATGCCTCTGATCTGACCACAACTCAGCCGATATCTCCGGGGTCCCGGTGTAGACAGCCAATATCCAGCTTACTTTTCCGTGCCGCTGTGCAATCGTTAACGGTCCGATCGGCAGCTTTAGATACGAAAATGGAGTTTGCGACCGGATTGTTTCACAAGTTTGCAAGCGTGCAAAAAAGCTCAATGATGGTCAGATGATAGCCAGGTGGGTTGCCAGATTGCATTTTAGGTAAATGAGTTCCGCCTCTTTTGTTCTCCACATGGACTGTTTACCTGCATGCAACCAAAGCCTGCTCAAACGTGATTGGTCAATACTGCTCGGACAATAAACGGAAACCAGGACGGCTTGCGTTTCTAAAATCTTGTCCCATTGTCTGCAGATTCTGTTTATAGGGATCAGAGACTGCCCACAATCTGCAGCTCTACAGAGCGATTTAGCCTCTTCAAGCTCATTGTTTTATATTTTTACTTTATGTAACTCAAGAATTAGCAACACTTGGTCGGCGGCCCTACGCTCCAAACTATGACGATCTACCCTCTAGTGTCAGTTTCCGCTCTTTATATGAATCGTGTCTTTTCAAAAATATGTGTTCACAGGAAACTTGCAGTCTTTGCTCAGTACATGCAAACAGTTTATTTTCGAAGTAAACTTCCAGCGTATGTTTACTTAGTTTTTAGAAAAAATGAACCCTGTTTTGTTCATGGTTTGTACGTAAAATAAGTTGCTTCAGCGATATTTGACCCGTTGGGAGTGAGAACGGGTTTAAGAAGCAAGCGGCGGTTTATCAGCGAGGCTGCAGAGATCCGCATTGTCGTATGCAGACTGAACGAGCATCAACTAATGTGAGAAATAGGTGTTGGACATGCGTGGTTGGAGGTTGCATTGGACATGTTACGATAAAATTCACTGACTTTCTTTTCTTTTGGGCTTTCAACAATTACACGGCCGTATGGTTGTAACATTTGACATGTACAGCCATGCTGCCCAGAGGTTTAATTCCATTGGGATGTTCCATTAGCTTCCTCTAGCCATGCATGCTAACTTACGCGTTCCATCGTCTCAGGGATGCAATGGAGAGCTTGTGGGTGGTGTTCAGGGTTCAGGGTGTGCGCGCATTGATTAGAACAGTCCTCTTTAGCGCTCACACCTTCCGGCGGTCAATGCATCCGAGCTGTACAAACATGTTCCCCTCGATCTCCGCCATTAATCAGACTCCCCTCCCCCTCTGGGCTCGCTCAGTGCCAAAATGAAAAACGGGTCACAAACCCGGAGCGATTCCTCATCTTAAAGAGGTCGTGGTGTTTGTTTACAACTTTAAACTATAAACTTCCTGCATTGACATCAGACTTTTCTTTTAAGGTAGGAGGGGGAATCAGTTATTAGCTTGTGTATGTGTGGAGATAATACTCTTATAATTATATCCACAAATAACATCTACTTTCAAGATGAAAAAAAATAAACTTTTCAGAGTTGGCTCCACATTTATTTAGAATTGAATTTTAGATTTTGACACATCAGGAGCTCTGTCCTTCTCAAGTAAACCGAGCTGAATTTAATTTTAGACCATATGTTCATTGGAAATACAAACAAACAAACAAAGAATTAATAGATTTGAATATATTGCAATTTTTTATGTAATTGACTCCTAACGAGCAGAGTCCATCTGTTGATAAGTAACTATATGAGTAAAGATGGGAAATAAGTGTGAAAGAAACTACTGTCGTCGCAGTGATAGCCAGCCAATCACTGCAGAGGAACAGCGAACAGAAATAATGAATAATTTGCGCTCAAAATAATGAAGCATGACTATCTGTACAATGTGTGTGTGTGTGTGTGTGTGTGTGTGTGTGTGTGTGTGTGTGTGGGCTTTGCACCATCAGCTCATTCTGGGCCTTCCCTTTTTTGTATCCGTGTCGCTCCCCGTTGAGAAAAAATCATCAAGAAGATCATCAGTAACTGGCAGCAAAACAAAGTCATTCATGATTCCTGTCATCTAATCTCCTTCAACGGCCCGGTCGCCGTGCAGCTGTGCCTTCGGTTGATGCACACATGTGCTGCTGAGGGATAAGTATTTATTCTAAGCAGAGAGAGAGAGAGAGGACCTCCCCCCCCCCCCATACTGAAATTAAAGCCCAATTCACAAACACAAGCTGGCGGCACACATTCATAATTTCTCTGATGGTTGATCCGTCACGTGCCGCTCCGTCAGGTTCTTCTCTTCGGGGGATTAGTCGTCCACATGAGATTTTAAAGTGCCACGCGCTTCATATTTTCAGTCGAGGGGTTACGCAGAATTTGCTGACACTCGCACAAGCACCGCTCGTAGCTTAGGTGACACCCTCTTTATAGTCGTGCCGATCATTTTGAACCCCCCCACCCCCACCCCCCCAAAAAAAAGATGTTTGAGCGCTCCGCGTTAGCTGGACTCTCATTAGAGGAGGCAACAGCTGAGACATGGATTTAAGAGCTAAAAGGTCTATTTGTTCTCGTACGCTTTGGTCTGTGGAATAGCATTAGTGCGACCTTTGAAAGCAGATGATCGTCCATCACGGCTTCCATTCATAAAGACGGAGATTTACATCGACTGGGCTTACGGAGGTTTAATTATCGGGAGCTTCAAGGCTTCGGAAGAGAGCCATGTTGGAAAAATGTTTAATGGAAGAACAACAAGAGGGGGATTAAAAAAGAAAATATCTGCCGTCCTTTAACGACACAAACTCTGCAAGAACACCGTGTTACTGCTCACAGTGGCGTTGCGGCTTTTGAATGCAGATTGTGCGAGTAAATGATTAAGTAGTGTGAGGGAACAATTAGTTCTGTTTTTTCGTTTCCAAAAATAGCCCGGCGTGTCACGAATGTGGCCCCGTTTCTTCCATACCACCATCTTGGTTTGAGGGGAGGGGCGGTCTGCTGTTTGTTTCCTCTCCGTCTCATTACAGAGGGATGCAGGACGGACCGGATCTGCTAGAAAAGGAATAATCCCTGCGTAATATTGGTGGCTATAGGAACAGGCCCGGCCCGGGTACGACAGCAGGATGACCAGATGTCACTGGCAGCCATTACGGGACACTTCCTATTGGTTCCACACATTAACTGTCATATCAGCCAGTCGACGTCGTGGGTAGGACTAGAGTTTTATCGATACCGGTACTCTCATCGAATAGTCTTTCTTCAGCTTTCAAAATCTTTAAAATACATTTGCAGCTGAACAATTATCTAAGAGGTTGTCTTTCATTGATGATCGTGCTCTTATGATCAAACTCCAGAGAGACAGAGAGAGGACGTTTGAGACGAGGACGTCTCACATTTCGTAGCTTCTAAATTATTTTCACTACCGTAAATTGTTACATTTTTGGTCTCTCTCGCTGGTTGCAAAAAACAAAAAGGCAGTGGCCAAAAAAACGAGATTGGCAACAACCAAAATGCTGAAGTCGAGCCTTCAAACGTTAGTCCACAAACCAATGCTGACTACAATGGTTCCAATATTATTCAAGAGCTTCAAAACAATTAGCTAAAAGGACAAATTATTGTCAAATTATTGATTAATGCAACTGTAAATATTGTCACAACTCTGCTTAAGGCTGAACACAAGAGGGGAGACCACACACAACCTGTAACTAAAGAGACGTTTATTTTACATAACTAACAAGGAAATGAGTGTAATGACAAATGAAACAAACCCAATCAGGGTGGAAGCCAGGAGGGAAAGAGACCGGCTGACTGCCATCGGCTGGTATAGACTTGGAGTCAGACCAGGTGAGCTGAATCTCCCTGATGACGAGACTCCGCCCACCAGGAGAAGAGCGACACCCACAAACACTCGCAGAGAGACAAAGGAGAACAGAAGACGAGCACTCGGAGGTAACCAACCCCTAAATTAATCTCCTCACGTTCACGTTCACACGATGGACGTCAGCTGTTGATTTCAGTTAGCGAAGCGGCCACATGCTGTTGAGAATCCGCCCACGTTTCTGCCTAATCACGCAGAAACTGCTCTCCGCAAACTACGCTAAGTCAAAGGGTCGAGGATGGAAGCAAATCAGGTTCACAGGTACATTGTGATGCCAAGGAACTGACACCATTTTACAGTCTGATTTCCCTAAGCGGCTGCGGTGTGAATATCTATATATACATAAAAGTTTTTAAAAAAGCTCTCTGTTGAACAAATTGTCTTGTCTCTGCTGTTAGATTTTAGGATTTTCACAGGAGGTGCGCCTGGGGGGCCAAAGGTCAGGCTTCATGAGACCTCCTTCCTAATTGGCTCCGGTCCATAGGGGCCAGATCTAATTAAACCCCTCCGGAGTTTACCGAACGCACTACTGTCCTCCCAAAACTCTGTCTGATACAGTTTCATATGCGGATCGCTTGTTCACATTCGGGCAGAACTGTCCTGTAGATGAGCTACTTTCTCCAGGTCTTACTTCATCTCAAAATGCATCTTATTCTTTAGTTGCGTGTACGTGGGGGCTCCTTCAGATACACTCCAACAAGACCTAATTCAACATCGCCGTGTGCTGACTGCTGTGAAACCCAATAACCTCTCGCACCTTCCTGTGCATCAATCGCCACCTCCATCCTCTCGTCCGTTTTCAAGAGCAGCAGCTTCCTGCCTGGCAGATGCTCCCGCGTTCCGCTTCGGGGAAAAGAGGAAGCGCAAGGCTGCCGCCGCTCTAATCAGAGAACCACAGGCGAATGAGGATTAATTAAAATGGAAAGTGAGGTTGAGCCCCAATCCGGCGTCGCCTACCGGGAGCCAAAATGCAGAACTCAAAGAAAATCTGCTTACGGTCTGAGAAAAACAGTCTCAGCGTCGCCAAGAAAGCGACCGGGTGCAAGCTCCATCGAAGTCGGTGACGACGTAAGGATCTGTTTGCGAACGGGATCCCAGATTGCATTCTGGCGGGTGTCCAAAATCCCAAAATTGAGTTTAAAACTTCAATATGGCTCAGTCAATATGTATGAAATCACACAACCTTGCAAGTGGCCCCATAAGACTGCGTCAAACTCCAGGATATGAAAGTGTTGAAAGGAACAACAATATTTTATAGACTTTGCCATTTTCGGCCATACCAGTAAAATATCTAAAATGTAAAAAATGGATAGTTCTGCATTTCTACTTTCTACTTTCTTTGGAAAGTCTAGAAAAATGGTGGAAAAATGGAATAAACCAACTGACCAACGTTGTTGTCCCCCCCCCAAACTCTTCAGGTGAGACTGATTAACTTGAACGTGTCTCTGGTTCCAAAGTCAAACACCACTCTGACCTCCTACTTTAAGGACTCTCCATGTTCCCGTTCAGTGGGCGTCCTCGAGTACGTACTCACACAAGTGGCGCTCTCGGAACGAATCTACAGCGAGCAAACGAGAAGGCTGCTTGTGCTTTGGTTCAATGGCGGGCTGTTTGGTCGGTTGGTGTCCTTTTTGAAGGAGGTGGAGGTGTTCGGCTCAAGGGTGCCACAGAGCCGATCGGGAGTCAACAAGGAGCCAGTCAGAACACGCTTCTTTTTTTCAAATTTTGAGAGGCATTTTGAGGACCATGGAATGGTTTCGGTCCCGAACCCAAACCAGGCGCGAATGATGCTCGACGGCAGAGTGAATTGCAAGAGGGCGGGGCATCACGTCTCAGCTTCCAACGGTAAAAATCTGGGTTCCAAAATTGAAACGAAAGACTGAATGTTTTAGTGATATTTATTTGAAGTTATTCATTATTGGAATTATTCATGTTTAGACTGAAGAAGATGGCCTCTAGCACATTTCTTCTCGAGTCTCCAAGGATCCCTCTGTTGTTTGGATCAACACGTCCTTATGAAAATAACTTTAGCTTAGTTTGAATTCCCTCCGTCTTTACACACAGCCTCAGGTTTGCATGTCTGCTCTCACCTCGGCCTCCGTTTGATTTTTGTTTTTCTAGGTGCACTCGTCTGCTCCTGCTGCTCATGAATGGAGCTCTGACAGACACACATGCTTGGATCCAGAGTCCTTGGACGGGTGACTTCTGGGATGCAAAATGTTTCTGCGCCCCCGTACGCAAAAGTTGAATGCCTGAATATTTCGACTAACGGCCTGCGAGGTGCGTTTGCTGCCATTTGGTGGGCGTGTCGGGGCTGAAAAAACCAACACAGCCGTGACCAAAAACCCACCTTTTCAGACTTTAATGCCTTTCGTTCATCATCCGTGAGATCACTTCTCCACAAAGTCATGAAGTGTGCGTCCTGGTTATTGTTCAGTTATAAAAATCCGAGCACACCGTGGGGCGTCTCTCCTGACTGTAAAAGTTTACAGCCTGTGCAGCTGGTAGCCCGCCTCACTCTGTGCACAATGACGCAGCTAAAAGAAATGTGAGTCGACTCCGAGGCTTCTAGTCTCAAATTATGGACATTTAGACGCCGGCTCTACTTCACACAAGCACTTCTGTCACTTCTGAGTACAACCGAGTGCAACTCGATAAATACCCCGAAGGACAGACTGTCAGACTGTCTGTCTGTACAAGGTTGGCCTAGTACGCTTCTGCAAACCACAGATACGTTATTGGGTTTTTACCGTTCACGGCGCTTTTGCTGTTTTTAGAACTGTATTCTCGCTTACAGGGGTTAGGTAGAGATCACGTTTTCAGTGGAAATAGGTTTATCACTTTTGGTTTCACGTGGAAAACAAACACCTGGATTCCCCTGGTGCTCGTCCGGTGTTTGACCTATTAATCAGTGCCAACTCGGGTCTTATTTGCATAGCTTTGGTCATCATTTCTATTTGACATGAGAGCATCGTGTTCAGCGAATTAAATGCTAAGATCTGGGACGACAACGACATTGTGAATTGAAACAAAACAAAAAAACGCAACAAAAACACTTTGGTTTTGTTCAGTAAGACTTAACGGTTTGGCTTAATATATGTTTCTTATTTAAGTTAGGGAGTGACTTTTTGTTTAGGATCAGAACGGCACTCTCTTGGGTGAAAGTCCTGTGTTTAGATTTTGCACGGACTTTAATTTCATTAATAAATAAAGGCTTCCAGTGCGTCCATTTAGAACAGCCATAAACACTTCTCTCCATTAGAATCGGTTCAGGAACAATGCGTACCAGATGGTCCTCATAAGTACAGTACAAATGAGTATGTGTGTGTGTGTGTGTGTGTGTGTGTGCAACGTGAGGTCCATGCTAAGCAGGTGAGTTTTCAGCCTGCAGCGTCTCTGTTGTTCCGGAGAGGAAAAGGTCAGTCCACTGGGGGGGACGATGAGGAGGAGTCGCATTCTCATGCTCCAGCATCGCCGATCACATCTGCTTTAATAAACCAGCAGCCGGTCAGTCAGCCCACTCACCTCACGGTCCAAACAAAGAGATCCTGGTTTTAAAGCATAATGTCAGATCTGAAGTCAGCTGATCTGTTTTGCAGCGTCATTAATAGAGCGTGTTTGTACATAAGTGTTTATTTGAGCGTCTGTATGCATGGTGTAAGGGGAGGAAGCGGGGTATTCCTCGCCCCCCCCCCCCCCCCTACTCGTCTTTATTGCACCCAGCTGTTGTTCAATCCAGAGATTTGGCTTACCCACGCATCCCCCCCCCCCCCCCCCCCCCCCCCCCTCCAAGCTGTGGTAGTAATGTACTGTCCTGGAAACATGCCAGCACTCACTCAGTGTGGCGGATAACAAGAAAAATGAAAAAAAATAAATAAATAGACATTTCACAAATCCCCTCAGAGCTGACAGCTTGGGGATTTTGCCGCCCATGTCATGATTATTTGCACCTTGGATGTGTTTGAACTGTTCTACCTTGCTAACAATAAACTGTATGTGTTTCTTATGTTATTTCAGTTCCAGACTCACCCGGAGAATCTGCTCATGGTCTGAGAAAAACAATCTCAGCGTTGCAAAAGAAATCTGTAAATGAAGGGTGAAAGTCTTGTGTTTGACACGACCTGCTCCTTGAAAAGATTTGCATGGACTTTAATTAAATAGAAACATATTTGTGATTCACAATCAAACGTAATACACGCAAAACGCTCTAATGTTTGTTCCTTTATTAACAAATATTAGGCTAAAGGTGCTGTGGAACATTTCTGTGCTGTTCTTTGAAATTCCCCAGAAATAATATGAAAAAAAAACGGGTAAATTGGAGGAATATTCATTTTTTCTTGCTTCTTTATTAAAGCTGTCAAGTTTACAGGTTTGTGTGACTTTCGTTATGCATTAACTGTTATGAACGGATCCTTTTATAAGCAAACCCTGATACTTAGCAAACGTTAGTTGTCAGAGACGTGCAGTTATATGATTTGTAAAGTGAAAGAAATCATGCAAACTACAAAATGAAAGTATTAAACGGTCATATGCTCATGATCAGAATCAGAAACGGTTTATTGTCAAGCTACATATAAGGAATATGGCTCGGTGATTTGTGCTTAAAGTGCTATAGTAATAAACACAATTTATAAAGAGAAAATATGAAAATGCACAATAGAATATGATACAAATAAAACCCTTCAAGTGCTCATATTTTACTTGGTTCTTGGTTCAAATCCAGACTTCTATTAGGAAAAGCAAAATATTTCCTCTCACTGTCATGCACTTGATTCATAAAAGTCGTGAGAACATAATGAATGGATGCTAAAAACGAGCACGATGATGGGATTGATTTCAGTGAAAATGGAGTTCAGTTAACAGAAAGTAACGACTTGATTCGGGTTTGTTACAACTGTAATAGAGTCACCCCCACCTTACACTATCGTTACATGGGGATTTCAGGGCATTACGGCCGCGACACATGGCGCGGATCCAGCTTTAAACCCGTGGTGTGGTGCTCCAGCCGAGCGGAGGGATGGAGGTGGAGATGGAGGTGCGGAGGGGGCAGCAGTCAGCAGAGCGGCGGTCAGAGCGCGGCAGCTTCTCCCCAGCATCCCCGCACACAACACGGCAGACAGCGGACGAGGAGTCGACCTAAATTATTCTAGTAGCGCAATTATCCGAAAACTCCCCCGAGGTGTTTCTGCAGCCGGGGAGGAGGAAGAAGAACAGGACATTAATGAAGTAGGAGGGCGAGAGTGGATTGCGCGACTCTGACGCGACAGATGTTGTAAAAGTCCAGTTGAATGTAGGCAGAGGAAGAGGAAGAGGAAGAGGAAGAGGAAGAGGGGAAAGTGTCCTGAACGGAGATGAACGCGCGCCTCTGTTGGAGACGGACGGTGGGCGTCAGAGAGGTGGAAGCGTTGCTGCGATGTCTCCTTCACTGAGAAGCTGGTGAGTTCATTCTGATGCTTCTTCCTCAACAAACACCCTCAAACTACTTTTCATCCAGTTTCACTTGTTGTCGGACGCGACATAAGCTATGATGCATCATTTAGATATAATAATCCATTGTTATTTAGAGCATTCCTTTTGTGGGTTTGGTGTGTGTCTATGGCAATAACTGCTATTATTTGCTCCCTTATTCATCACAATGGAATCACTGTAATAATCCTCAGATGTGGCGATGATTTAAATGTGCCAGTTACAGTTTTATGATCGTATTTTTGGTCCATTTTAGGGTTACTATCCAAAAGGGATTAAACAAGACTTCATTCTTTTCCTCGAGATTCACTCAAATCTGATTTGTTGTGGCACTAGCGAGCAAAAACTTAAAAAAATGAACAGAGAGGAAGCCTCAAGTTTCTGCTAGTATTATAGTATATAGTATAGTGTTATATCTGAAACACGTTTTCCTTTTCTTTACATATTTGATTGCTGGTTATCAGCCACTCCTGGTGTTGTTGTTGTTGTTGTTGTTCTTTCCTTTGTGAGTCATCAGGGCGAAATGTGGTCCTGCAGAAACTTTACAGGTGTGTAGTCGAGATCTAGGCTGAGCTCCAAATTTTTTTTTTTTTTGGGGGGGGGGGGGGGGGGGGGGGGCAAAGGGGGGACCCTGGTCCGACTTGGCGTCACTGCCGGTGTGATCCCATCACAATGTGGTCTCTAATGTTATTATGTTGATATGTGTCGACGTTAGAACCTGATTCGGTGTTTGGGGGAAAAGACGGATTTAAAAACACTGACCTATATTAAGGTTTTTTTTATTGCGTGCTTTTATTAGATCTCTTGAAACCACCCTTGATAGACAAGTAGAATAATGCACCATTATACTTTTACTTTCCAGCCTTGTTGCTTTGTCGTTTGTGTAAATACGTCTTGTTGTTGTTGTTGTTGATTTGCACTCTGGCCGTCCATGTGAACAGTAATCCTCAGGATACTGGAGCCACAGCAGACCGTGTTTTCAACACAGCAGGATTACGGCCGTCAGTACCGGCAGCCTCTGGGTCGGTGCGAGGCTCGTTTGAATCGAGACGCTTCCCTCAAACCTCCGCTTGTCCCCCCCCCCCAAAAAAAACAACAACACCGTTATCGTTTCCAAACTTGGCTCCTCCCCGTTTGATTTCAGTGAGGGCGCAGAGGTGAATCAGCACCAAACACTTTGTCCTCTCCTCGCCTGTCATAATGAGGACACGCATCACATCCGTTGCAGTGTGGCTCTGGAGGAAGCAGATCACCATCAAGGGAGAACCAAGGATTTGACGCTTGGGATTCTGCCAAATGGGCAATTTAATCAGAGGGCTTTTTATGCAGAGGAAGTATGTCAGTCTCCTTGTTAGGGGATGATTTATCTGGACTGTTATATTGGGCCGCGGCACCAGACTTTAACTGATTGTAGCTTCAGGCAAAGAAGTACATGACACGTCTTAAACTAGTTTCTTTGCTTTGCCTTCACAGCCTCATGTGGACTGGGGCAGCAGCAACACGTTTTAGCCATCAGTTGTATCGTGTGTAAGCTATATTTTAAATATTTTCTACGCGCCACCTGGCTGTCGGATCACAGACTGTATGTAAGTAGTGGAACGTAGTCGTCGTGACGTCACCCATTGGTTTATGGACTGCCGTTTTGAAGCCTCGAGTTCGGCGATTTTGCCCATCGCCATCTTGGATTACGGCCTTCGCCGTGTTGTTCATTTTTTCGCAAACAATGAACAGGAGGTGACCATGTTTGGAATGCGTAGGAGTGACGTAGAGACGCTGTATATATACGGCTCTGGTAGCGACCTGTCAATCACTGTTTAGCCCCGCCCCTAAAGCATCCCCTGCTTTATGGTGTGTTTGACTCTAAATGGAGCATAATGTACTAAATGAACATCATGCTGTGTTGAAGAAGACTGTAAACTAGAGATTGAGACCATAAACTCATGTTTACAATGTTTACTGAGGGAGTAAATCAAGAGAGAAGTAGAGTCATTTTAGACTAGACTTCTATACAACCAGAGGAGTCGCCCCCTGGTGGACACTAGAGAGAATGCAGCTTTAAGACATGAAGCATCGGCGTCACTCTGCAGAACCGGAGGTTACCGCCTCTGTCAGCTTCAGTTTTTACGACGAGAAACTGAAGCTGCTTATCAATCAATGCTCTATTCAAAGCCATACGACTCCATTGACAAAAACAGTAATTTAACCAGAGAAAATGGGAGTTGTTTGTCTCCCGCTGCCTCGATTGGTTAGTTAGTGAGTGTTATTGTGTTACTTAGTTGTTTTATAGTGTTTACCGTAGATAACACACTGATGGACGAGTACCATGTCTTTAACGGTGAGCTCTGGAGAAATGTGGGGATGAGATTTGAGTAACAAACTCAAGATGTATATCCTAAAGTTTTTAGTCAGGTTTGTGGGTTAAGTTGGGCAAAATAATTTGAAAAGCTTTGGTCATTGTTTCACTTAATTTTAATTTCCCGGTTGAGTCCGTAAGATCCAAAATGTTTTATTCATATCCAACAGCTCCACATCAATATTTCAGTTTTCACACATTTTGTAGTTTCTTTATTTTGACTAAAGATTCTCATCACAAGGTCCATTTACTGTTTAGCGTATCTGAAACTTTCAGTCGCATCGCATTGACTTCAACAGTGGAGGCCCACATATGTGGATGAAACGTTTCCAGATTAGTAAAAGTATTTGAAGGAGTTTTATAAAAGCCATATGCTGTTTTGAAGAAGAGTGTGTGTGACAGAGTAATTCACTGCAGCCTTGACTTCTATCCAAAATGAGCACCTTAATACCAGGGTAGAAGATCTATCTGAGCCTGGAACAATGACTCCATACATCCACCCACCACATCTTCAGTCTTAACAAGCAATACGATTAACACCACAGTCGTGTTCAGTACTTCTCTTGTTTTGGCAAAGGATACAAAGTCTTGATCTTCATACAAATGAATTCCTTGAATTGAGTCGGTTGTCTTTTCATCCAAAGTGTCAACCAAGACTTGCTTTTGGAGGGTTTGCACATGAAAACATCTATTCAGGGCAGAATCTGCGGCGCACAGCCCGTTTGAACCCGCCGAAGTGCACAGGCGCACTATTCAGGCCATACAGTCGTTTGAAGACTTTTTGAAGATGAATAGAAAGACGAGATGTTCGCTGCTGCCTCTGGAGGAATGTAGCCAGGGCATGAATAACGAGTTGAATGGCATTGGCCCTGGGCTTGTGTCGGCAGCAGTAGCAGCAGCCCGGTGTTGTTTGGCCATGAAAAAGCATCTTTGTATTTGAGGGTTTCTTTTATGCTCCATGTCTTTTTCTTTCATGCCGTTTTTTTCCTTTACCGAGATGCGTGTGTCCTTTCCAGTTTGATCACATCGTTCTGTTTTCATTGCATGGGCTCCTCGTCATAGTTCTTTGTCTCAGGCATTTTTCTTTTTTAATCTACACCATCAATTTTTTAAGTTTTCTTTAAAGAATTAAGTAGGAACAAACCACAAAGCAGCTTGTCTCGATTGTCTTTTTGTTCTCAGTAGCTTCAATTAAGGAAGGTATTAGTATTTGCTAAACTATCCACCATTCAAATCATGTATTCGTAGGGATGCAGAGCAGGTTTAATTAGGACCTGTACCAGAATCAAAGGGTAATGGACAGTTCCAAAAAGACAGTTAAGTTTCAGGACAGGGATACTGACATGCTGGAATGGTTGGAAGCGATGGAAAGGAAGCGACATCTACCTTGATCTTCCTTGGAGATCTGGCAAATTAAGTGTAGGGAAGTGGCCTGGATATACAACTGGTGCTTCATGAGGGAACTAGGAACGGGTGTGGCAGGGAGGTAGTGGGTAGGCTGATTGACCGGGACCAGGAAACTCTAAAGGCATCTGGTGGAAAGGTTGGGAATAACAAGGTCTGCAAAGCTGCAGATACCGACTGGAACAGGTCCTTCCTGTAAGTCTACCATAGGGCTCCTTTTGGTACCAATCTGCCATGTTTTGAGCAGTTTTAACTGCATAAAGACTACAAAGTCAGGGAGATCAGGGAGGTATCGTGATGCAGCGAGGAGGAGGCTATGAAGACGGGCTGTCTGCACCACCAGAGATCACCAGCAGTGGAGACCATCAAATGCAAAAAGCCATCATCAACTGGACTTTCAAAAGTGATTCCATATGCATGCGGCCCCTTTTTCTATACCCATTTAGTCAAGGTTGTTGGGGCCGGAGCCTATTTAGCATGCAATGGGCAAGAGGGAGGGACCTTGGAGAGGTGGCCAGTCCTTCAGAGGGGTCCCAACTAAAAGTAGTTTATATAATGATGTCATAGTCACGCAAATGATCGGGTCAAAGGGTATTTATTACAACACCAACAGCTCCTGCTGGCTGGTCAAGGTGCTTTTACTGTGACA
The DNA here is from genome assembly GCF_023349555.1 of Cebidichthys violaceus. Lineage (NCBI taxonomy): Eukaryota > Metazoa > Chordata > Actinopteri > Perciformes > Stichaeidae > Cebidichthys > Cebidichthys violaceus. The sequence goes on from NW_027176683.1 coordinate 26,465, forward strand.
TTTCCCTCCAGCATCCCTCTTTGTGAAACGCCAAGACACAAGACAATGTGGGTTCTGTCTCCATCAATCAATGCTACTTACTTTTAAGCATGGTTGTGAGTGTTTCACAACATATCAGAAGACACAAGAATCTTTGGAGCAATATCATGGGATGTTTAGGAAGGCACTGACAAAATGAAGTATTTAGTAATTTAGTTGGTACCAGCAGAATGGTGGTGCCAACGTTTCTCCAGCCTTTAATTTAGGTTTCTGTAGACTACGGTTATGAAGCCTCGAGTTCAGCATTTTGGCCGTAGCCATCTTGGTTTTTTAATCATCGCAATGTTGCAAGCCGTGTTAGAGACCTGTCAATCACTCGGTAGCCACGCCCTAAAGCATCCCCTGCTTTATGGCCTATTTTATTCTAAATGCACCATGATTTACTAAACAAACATCATGCTGTATTAAAGATGGCTTAAATGGACTTCATTTTAGTTTTTAATAAGGCAAGTGACCATGGTATATGCAAAGTGTACAGGACGCCTCCAATCCCCTCCCACACACGCACAGTTTTATTTATTGTTTTTACTTTGCTCCACTCTGTTCGGCTCAGGATACGTTGTGAAACCAGGTGGGGTTTTGGAGCGTTAGATTAACGGGCAGGCCGGTGAGTGTGCCAAAGAGGAAAAGCTCCACCTGCACACTAGAGAGAGGAGATTAAAGAGTTGATCGCTTTTCTATGAAATAGCCCCCAAAAAAAATATGACAATAGTGATTTCTTTTTTCCTTCATTTCCTCGTAACCTGCAGAACAGAAACCCGTGAAAAGTGCCTCATATCTGAGGACATTTACTCAGATGTTGTACTTGAGTACAGTTTGACTTGAGTACTTATTTCTCCTCTCCTATTTTCCCTCTTTTATCTCCTTCTTGATGAATTTGTCTTCTTTTTTCTCCCTGTTGCTTCCTTTCATCCCCTCTTCTCTTACTAGTTTTCCCCATATTGCTTCCCGCTCTGCATTTCTGGTTCTTGCTTTCTTTTACTCCTTCTTCCATGTTCTTGCCTTTTTCTCTTACATTTTTCCCTTATTGCTTTTTAAAAATTTTTTAGTGTATCTTTTGCCTCCTCCTCCTTTTCTTTATTGCTTTCCCCCCCATTTCTCATCATTGGTACTTTCCCTCCTTGTTCCCCTTCTTTTTCACCTCCTTTCTTTTTTTTTTTTTACTTCTGCTTCAAATATCTTTACTTTTGATACTTTTGCTGTGTGAGTAATCTGCCATTTTCTACCAGGAGTCTTCGCTCAGATGCGAGAGTAGTTCTTCTCCCACTGGACTGAGGGAGTTCTTCAGAGTCCTCCTTGATATCTGACAAGAAACACCAACAAGTCCGCTGCCCTACATTTTTACGAGGACTTTGTTGCATTTGTCAGTGTGCATGCTGCCCTGATGCCGTTTGATCGGTCTTTGACCCCTTCCAGGTCAAGAGCCCCCCGTGTCCCGTCAGTCAGCTCCACTTCAGCGCGTGACCTCCGCTCATCCCTCTGATGCACGTCGATGGATCGGACGCATCATCGCTGTTAGCTGAGACGACCTAATTTGTCACATCGCATAGGCGCCGCGCTGAGACTAATTCCCTTCCCTCATTTATTTGTGCTATTATTAATTTTGCAGACGGCGCACTTTTGCGTGACGTTGCACACAGTCTTGACTCTCTCCTCGTCAGAATGAGGAATTACAGCGGAGCGCTTCGCCCCGACACGCAGTCTGGAACATGACCGACGTGAGTGGATCCGTCACCGTGACCCACTTCCACCGCACGTTACATGGGTGTAAATACTCAAACACACTCATACTTATGACTCGGCGGTCCCTCTCGCTCTCTCGCAGTCTTTCTCTTCAAACAGATTTACTTTTTCACACGAAACAATGACTTTTTGTCATTTTACTTTGACGTGTTTTACATGTTTTTCATGACAAGGGCACGAGCAGACCATTAAAGAAAACAGACATGACGGTTTTTAATAATCAACTCACATTTCACAACAGGTTAAATCAATGCGAGTGACTTTAAAATGCGTTCAGCAACAAGTTAAAGCAACAAAAGAAAAGAGAACAAACCACACTCCAAAATAGATCGACCAACCTTGAATCTCCTCACACACAAACACAGACAATTGACCTTTTTCTTCAGATGATTTCTGGTTGCGGAAGCTGTTGTGACGGTTCTCATGTCAGCTTGTTCTACTTCAAAATAAGCTGCGTAAAAAACGTTCAAAGTAATGAATGCGTTTCAATGTGTTGCCACGGAGGCAAATAATTAATGTCATCCTATTTGTCACAGATACAAGCTCGCTGCCACACCGCTGCACACACCTCTCTATATCACTCCCACCACATGGCGACTTCAGCTAGCCATCAGGCAAACCCGCCCTTCCTCTGTGACACTAGTATTTATGGCTCTGCGTTTTCCTCACAGCCTTTTAGAATTAGAAAACTGCTTCCACACGGTTCGTAAAATGCTACTTAATACCAACGTGAGCTCATCGACGTGAATGACAGGAAGTCTCGCCGTATAAGTGAACATTAGACGTTTGGAAATAACGGACGGGGTTAGTTCGGATGTTGTTAAGTGGGGTGAAAATGTATACTCCCGCGTTCTGCGAGGTAAAACTACCGTTTTTTGTCAATGGAGCAGCAGATCCATGCATTTTTGACACCTACAAAAATATCAGTTTAAGCTAAACTTTAAAACACCTGCTCAGTCTCAGTTCGGAGTAACGGGGTCTCGTTAGCATTAGCTGTCTTTTGTAATTCCCACCAATACTAAACTTACTTCCTCTACTATAGCATCCTTCACTCCCCTTGGAGTGGGAAACAAACGTTGTTCTTTCACCTTGCGTGTCAGACATTTATTTGTTTATTTGACACGCGGCTCCTGACATGGTCTTGTTTACAAGTCCTTTCCCCTACAAACCCCAAAGGGGAAAGACCAGGGGACTGTTTTTGTTGTTTTCTTGCTATGCTACCCGACAGCTGTTCTGCCAGCAAACCTTTTAATATTTGCTGCTTGCATGCAGGAGGTCTCAGGGGCCGTCACACTGCAGCAGGTGCCAGAAGCCCATAACAACACACACACACACACACACACACAGACTCCATCACACACTTTTAACAATTCAAGCACACACACACACACTCGCGCACAGAAAAGAAAAACACACACAAAAGTGCAAAGACACAAGCTCGGGCTCTGTGATCCCCGCACTGTTGTTCTGTTCCAGACGCTTTAATTGGGAATTTGAGCCGGGCTCTTGTCTTTCTCACTGTGACGAGCTAAAAATAGCTATTTGACAAGTGTCAGAAAACCCAAAGCCGGGCTCAGACTCTTGCATTCTCTTGTCAGATGGGCCGCTTGGCACAAGGGGGTTCCATGCTCAGGGCCTCCAGACTCAGAGAGGGAAACTAAGACTGTCACCCTCGTGGCCCTCGTGAGGTCTTGTTCCCGTTTCATGCACCTGTTGTGCAAAGGAGGTTTCCACCTAAAAGTCACGCACGCCGTCTGTCTCACTTTATCTCACAGTTTGTCGCAGGAACCCAAGTAACAGGCAGATAAAGTAATAGAAAGAAAGAGAGAGAGAGAGAGCGATCTCCTTCTCAAAGCTAATGAATGCATACGAGAAGAAGAGTTCAAGTCAATTGAGAATCATTGCCTCCTCTTTGCTCCCGGTACCTTGTTGCAGCAAGATAATGATATGCGCGGCTAGTTCACGGTAGCTCCTGATCGATTAAGATCCTGAACAGAAACGCCGTAGCAGTAACAACGTTCCATCAGAGCTGAGCCGAGTGGAGCATTTTCTGCACGAGCGTCATACGAACACCACACATGTCGATAGGAACACAAAAGGTGTCCCGTCAATGATGTCGTTCCCAGTAAAAAAAAAAAAAAAACATTTTTTATTTTTTTTATTTCATTAGTTGTTTGATCTGTATAATCCTTTCATAATCCTAACAATCGAGGGAACGACTGTCGGAGAGCCAAGCGATGACTAAATGCGCAGCTGTGTGAGGAGAGTCCTAATTTAAACACGGGGGGTGGCAACTGTCCACGGATTGATTTGAGGCGATAAGGGCCGGCGAGGAGACGCTCGATGGGTTCTTTTGTACGATGACAGAGGAGGGACGGCAAACGGGGCGCAGTCAGAGAAGTTAAGGGAATTAAGAGGTCGCGGGAGTTCACCCAATAGTCTGCCGGACCCTGGCAAAGGATCGTCTGAAGAGTTGAAATTTAAGCAAATCCAAGAAACACCCAGATGGACAGACCTTCCCTCAGTAATTACTGAAAGATAAGATGTTAACGTAATTTCATAATACAGTATTATTAAACTGAATCAGGCCAAAATAATGAACAAACTTCTAGGAGAGGACAAACAGCAGGGAACGAGGTTAAATGTTACAGTAATTGTCCAATTTCATACTTAGTCGTATAAACATATTAAAGAGAAACAATCCTCAACCCAACACAATGACAAACAAATGTCACTGTTTTTCACAGGCAGTGCAAACAAACGGACAAATAGGGAATCAGGCAAATTAAAACAGCAGTTATCACAACTGGCAGTTTAAGTGATACGTTGAATTTTGACGTTTCAAAAACACCTTTTATCGTAGTCTCATTTCACGCTTGCCGAAAGTCACTATGCCACTAGGTTAACGTTGTGAAACGATTGGTTGGGTTTAGTCAACGTAACTTCCATGACAATGTAACCACCATAAATACAAAACAACCACCTTCAGCAGACTTTCTTACGTAACGAGCGTTCAGTCAACGTTTACTTTTGGTTTCAAACTGGCCATGAACAGCGATCTCCTGGGTGAAGGTCTTGTGTTTGTTTACGTTCCGATACTATTCTTACAATTCATGACATGAAAAGTGTTACAACGTTACGTAACAAGCATTGAAGACAGTCTCTTGGGTGAAAATCCTATGTTTCTGTATATAGTTATTCTACATAAACATTTATTTAATCTTTTTCTAAAACTAAGTCGGTTTCGTTACGTTTATCACGACATGTTGTTGGACTTTCATAGGAGAACGACCCCAAAAATAGATCATCATCACACAAACTGTAGTATCAGAGTACCTTGAATTAAAGGCCATCTTGCTATTTTTTGTTAATTAATATTCACGAGGTATTCCGGGCTTATCTCTGGCAAATGTTGGACTTTTTTTCCAGCCTGATCAAAGTTGGAAACTACAGAAGAAAGACTAAAGGGACTTCTTCCTTATGGTTACAAACACGGTTTCTATTTCATCTGACATGAAACAGTTGGGTGTTATATTTCTGAAGGAACCATACATTTAGGCTGTTTTTAGTTTCTCAAGTGTTTCGGCAACAGATTTTCAAAGTGAACTGCTGTCCGCTCTAATTTCATTAATGGAAACAACCGGTGGCTGTGCGTAATAGAAAATACTTAAGGTAATTAACACAGTAACAGGACACTCATGTGACTACGCTCCACGCAGGGCGAGAAATACGTGCCGAAATTACAAATGCATCTATTTCCTCACTTTGTAATTTGACAGACGGGGTCGGTCCTGGCCATGACTCCGGGGTCGCGGCCCTTCGGTTGGACCGTCGCTTTATGATGTGTGCAGAAACGCAGGGGGGGGGGGGGGACCCATCCTGAGCCCTGATTGGCTGAGAAACTGACAGCCAACCCGCCTGGGATGTCACACACCTGCCAGTCTCTGTCTCTCACAAGTTGTCTCAGGGGTGAGGGGGGGGTGGGGATCAACACATTTAGAAGACTGATATTGGTTCTTAAAGGCCAATGTTTGATGTCAATTATCAATTATTTCATGAGACGTTGCAAAAGTGGCTCAAAGACCATCGTGTGACAATAAAACTCATACAAATAAGATCGATAAATCATATATTTACTTAAAGCAATAGCATCTTACGATTTTTTTTTAGGGCAAAATGCGTCAGAATTGCTCCACAAAAACAACAAAGAAAATGGATAAATGAAAGTTAAAATTTAATGGTCGGGTTTTTACAGAATGTTTTGCTTCAGTTGTGGCCAAGAAGACCTTCCTCGATCAAATATCACTGGCTGAAGCTTAATAAAAAGCCAGTATCGGTGTCTGGTGTGTCCGCGCTCTGATATATATACAGTATATATATATATATATATATATATATATATATATATATATATATATATATATATATATATATATATATATATATCGGCCTACCGGGAGAGACCCGGGAGTCTCGGAGCACGAGTGTTGGGTTTGTGAGTCAGTGGCAGCCGGCCAGTATAAGAACCGTTGGCAGGGAGAGCAGGGATGAGATGCTCCGGGACTGTCGACAACTCTGCCGCTCAGAGGAGAGGCTGCAGCGAGGGCGACCTGTCTGATGCTGCAGGTTAGACTCAGTCTGGCATGTGGATTGTCTGTCGCTGTGTTTTGACAGTATGATAATGCAATATCTCTGCTGGCGATTAAACAATTTTGCCATTTTTGAGTGCAGCTTATATTCTGGGCTTTAAGAATCCGGTGCTGTGTGAAGAATTAGAGTTGATGTTGAGGGTAGTTAGCGCGTACTGCAGCAGGTCTCGGTGGTGTTTGTTGGAGAGGGAAATACATAATTTACATCACATACTTTCCCCAGCACCTGTTTATTCAACTGGAAAGGGCAGACACTGGCAGAATAATGTAATTATGTAATATTTCACAGTGCAGCACTTCACATTAGTGGGGTTCTTCTTGGATGCACAGGTTGCTTTCTTTCTCTACACATAGTGTTATCATCAGAGACATTAGTGTTCACTTCAAAATGTCTATTTTGAGATCTGTCGCTCGACGTTCACGATTCAGGACTGCGTCTGGTTTGAAGCACGTTTATTCTACTTAAGACGGACAGGTATCGGCTCATTTTGGTCTTCTGACCTTCATTTAGATTTTGTATTATTATTATTCAAACCTATTGTATCATGTGACACATATACAAAAGTCAATTAGAAACCTTTATAGATCAGGTTGAACTTGTGGAGTTGTTTGTTTGCACAGAATCATTTTTCTAAAACTAAAAATGAGTTGCGACATACATTACGTTGTGAGGTAATCAGCCCATATCACACATTTCTCTCTAAGCGCTTTGCAATCTTTACACAATATTCTACCCGCATACTCTTATTTTGAAATTAAAAGTAGCAAAAATACTGTTAGGCAGCACAAAGAGCAACAGAGTAGTGATGACTCCACCAGGACAAACACACGTGAACCAGGTCTAGCATGTAAAGTGCGGACGAGGTCGCCATCTGTACCCAGATATGTTTACATTTTGTGATACTCTCCACTCTTTTTTAAATGCTGTACTTGATCATTTGCTATACAAACTTATTTTATTCTGAAAATCTATATCACCCTCATCCTGTTGCTGGCTCTGGCTCCAGTTGGCGTGCCCACGTCCAGATGCCTGGCCCAGAGGGCAAAGCTCTCATCCCACTGAGGCCTCATCTGCACTACATCAGAGACGTTGCGCAGGACTTTTTAAAAACATTTTTTTTGGTGCAGATCATATGTGGACACTTCCACCACGCATGTTAAGTACTGTTTAGTGGTACTTTTAGGAGGATACAAATGTACAGAGTAAAAAGTGAGATGTGTTCTTTGATAATCAGTTAAGCAGGGATTTTGTTGTCTGCTTTACAGAGATGTGGGCCGGTCTTATCAGCTGCAACATCTGCTTCACACTGGACACACTCTGGTGCCCACTGTGTACTTTGTGTTGTGTTCACTGTCATATTAATAAAAACATGTACTGAGGGAGCACCGGGATTAATTATGGGACTTTGTCAGCAGCAGAAATAGCGTCACCATATTCATGTCTTCGTCATACAGCCGAGGACTTTTGGGGAAGAGGAGTTTATTGTGGCAGGACTCAACAAAACAATGAGAATCACTTTGTCTTTTCTTTACTTCAGATCTAGATCGGTAGCCCAGTCACTCGTCTCCATGAGACCAGCTGGCACAAAGTGAATCTTTTAAAACTAGGGGAGGACCGCCTGCTGAGAAAGTTGTATTTGAAGCTGTGTTTTTTTGGTTTGTCCTGTTTGTTTTTTTTTCTCTTTAACAGCAGAGAAGTGTTGAGCTAATAAAAAAGCCAAAAACAAAAAACGATCCCTGGAGATAGATTCTGAGCAGGCCTGGCTCGTCTCCAACGAGCCGAGTCGAGTCCACCGGCAATAATAACTGGGCCTGCTTCATTGTCAACATGTGTTGTTGCTCACTTCCGGCGTTTTTGCTTTTTGCATTGTGGCTTTTTCCATTTGTTCGACACTTCTCAGCCACCATAGTTTTTCATTAGCAGAACACAAGATTCTGCTTCGTGTTTGCACATTAAGTTGAGCTAAAAAAAGGCCATTGTTTCTTTAACTTTCTTCTGTCCAGGCTACTCTAAAGGGCATGCTATTGACGGAACCACATCTCTACAGAGGACTTAACTCAAGTCTGATTCCAACTTGACTGCCACTGGTTATGAGAATCTGCACTCCGAGACTGAAACGGTATGTCTTGACTCAACTACATGAAGAAAATAAATGAAATACCAACATGTCTTGCTTGGGGTTTTGAGAATGTGTTTCTTTTAAAACACGAGATTAAGTTTAACATCTCTGCATTAATTGTGTGTCTCTTCTTAGGCTGGGGGTAAGATGTTTGTGGAGTCAGTCGTCCGATGGGGGGCTTGGAGCATCCTGTTCCAGTTTGGACTGGGTGCATCTGCGGGAGGCTGTCCTCCACGCTGTGTTTGTCGACCAGAGGCTAAAGAAGTGATCTGCTCTGGCAAACATTTGAACTCAGTGCCGGAGGGCTTTTCCGGCGATGCCAGGCGTTTGGATTTATCTCACAATAAGATTAAGACTGTTGGGCGCCGCCAGTTCTCTGGCCTCCTGCAACTTCAAGAGTTGGATCTCAGTGATAACATAATCTCTATGATTGAGGTGGAGGCTTTCCAGGGCCTACAGAATCTCAGGACGCTTCGGATTAAGAATAACCGACTCAAGATCATCCCAGTCGGGGTGTTTTCTGGCCTGTCCAGTCTACGTCTTCTGGATTTGAGCCAGAATGAAATTCTGGTCTTTCTGGACTATACCTTTAAAGAACTGGTCAACCTGCAAACGCTGGAAGTCGAGGAGAACGATTTGGTCTTCATCTCCCAGCGAGCTTTCTTTGGTCTGCAGAATCTGCAGGAGCTCAACTTAGACCGCAGCAACCTGACCTCCGTTCCTACGGAGGCATTGTCCCAGCTCCAGAGCCTGGCGCGCTTCCGCATGCTGCGCCTCACCATTTCTACACTCCCGAACAACGCTTTCCGACGACTACACCGTCTGCGTAGCCTCCTGATAGCAAACTGGCCAGCATTGGACACCGTGGCTAGCAACAGCCTGATTGGTCTTAATTTGACCTCGCTTGTCATCAACAGCTGCAACCTAAGCACTGTTCCTTACTCAGCACTTCGTCACCTGGTGTATCTGCGCTACCTGGACCTGTCCTACAACCCCATCGCTATTATCCAGGGTAATCTGCTAGGGGACCTCCTAAGACTCCAGGAGTTGCACCTAGCAGGGGGCAGCCTGCTACGAATAGAGCCGGGGGCCTTTAGGGGACTGGCCTATTTCCGCATGCTTAATGTGACATTCAATCAGCTCATTACTTTGGAGGAGAGCGTCTTCCACTCTGTGGGGAACCTTCAGGTGCTGCGGTTGGATGGGAATCCCCTAGCATGTGATTGCCGGCTTCTCTGGGTGGTCCGTCGTCGCTTGCGCTTGAACTTTGATGGACATCAGCCCACTTGTTCGTCTCCCGATGCAGTGAGACAGCGTGAATTCAGAGACTTCTCCGAGAAGGAGCTCCCCAGGCTGTTTACATGCCGCCCTGCCCGTGTCCTGGACCGCAGGCCGCAGGAGGCGAGAGTAGAGGAGGGCACAACCGTTCTCTTCTCCTGTAAGGCCGAGGGAGATCCATTCCCATCCATCACCTGGATTTCATCCCATAAGAATATGGTTACTCCAACAGGACGCATCCGAGTTTTGCCCAATGGTACTCTGGAAGTGCGTTTTGCCCAAGTGCAGGACAGTGGCACATATCAATGCCTGGCAGGCAATGCAGCGGGCAACGACAGCCTGACTGTCGGTTTGTACGTGAAGGGGCTCCCTCGCAACCGGACCATCCCCTTTTTCTCAGAGGAGGGCTGGGTAGAGCCGTCAAACTCCCAAACCGCCAACTCCTCGGCTCAAATGTCTAAACCATACCCGTTTGACGCGAAGACCCTGATAATCGCCACCACCATGGGCTTCCTGTCTTTCCTCAGCTCAGTGGCCATCTGCTTTGTCTTCATGTTCTTCTGGAGCCAGAGCAAAGGTCAGATCAAGCACACGGCAACTATTGACTTCGTTCCTCGGTCTTCAATGGGTGGAGGAGGGGACGGAGGGGACGGTGGCAGGTTCACCATGAAACTTATTTAAAGCCAAGGAAGAGGTGAACGAGGCCTCCGTATTGACTCCTGTGCGGACGGACCCACACGGGGACACTCGAGGACAGAGATCTCCATCCAATGGCCCCCTTTGAAGGCAAATCAGAGCCAGTTTGTTGGGCTTGGTGCAAGCCCTCTTCTAATTTTAGAGTGGAAAGTTATGTCTCAGCACCCACTTCGCTAACGAATGAATATCTCATGATTCTTGGAATAGAAAGATGTTAACAGATTGAAGGCAGAGCTCTCTCATGGGTTGTTGTTGTTTTTAGCATTTGTTTTCAGCAACTTTTAATTTAAGCAAATTGACACTTACTTAGCACAGGTCTAATTTTGTATCTAGCATGTTTTTGGGACGAACACGTGAAGAGATTTTGACACAGGTTTCTGTATTGTCAACACATATCAGGTGCTTGTTCAAACATGCGTATTATACAAAGTGTGTCGTATGTCTTCACTTGCCAATGCGAGCCATGTAAACATTTGCCCTTTTTGACCCTTGGGTTGCTATTTACGCTTAAGCACATGAGGATCACGTCAAAGACCGCCAATTCAGCATCGGCTGTACGTGTATGTGACTAAAAAGCTTTTGGTAACCTGCAATAAAAAAATATGGAATAGACTAGCCAAATCATTTCTGATCCTCAACCTTATGGGTAAATGTTGGAGCTTTTGCAGTCTGCTTCAGGTATGCTGCATTGGAGAATGGCGTTGTATCTTTCTGCAATGGGTACTGCTTACTTTAAACAGATCACGCAGCAGTGCGAAGGGACGGATAGCATACCATAATGTACATAGGAATGTATCCTTTCACATACTCGAAAAAACAGGTTTGTAAAGTCCAAATTGGATCACCGTCTTTCTCTTGTAACATATTATCGTGTCACGTTATTTCAACTCTCTGTTCCATCAGAAGATGCTATGATTTTGTATTCAAGAAACCACGTTTTTTTGTATTTGTCACCCACAGAAGTCATCACAAAACATGTGCCTCAGTAACATTCACACCATCGACAGAGAGAATGCTCACCTGATCATTGTTGTTTCTGTAAATATTAGGTCAAGGGCATGTGTGTGTGTGTGTGTGTGTGTGTGTGTGTGTGTGTGTGTGTGTGTGCACTGGGTTTATTCTATCACTTTATTATCTAGTTCTGGGGATTAGTGTCACTCAAATATTGCACTCTTGTTTAAAACGTAACTGTGTAGATGCACTACGCACAAAGCTTTAGTGTGCCGGGAGAACACAGGATGTAAACGATGCACACATACAGCATTGATTTGTTTATTTGCAATCTTAATTTTTTTTTTTCATTTGACTTTATTAAATGCCTATATTTAAACCTGCATCGTGTGTGTGGAATGCCTTAAACTGTTTCGTTTAAATTATTTGGGAATAACGACTGATCCAATCATCTCAAAACCAATCTCTCATTGGATCTTCTTCTGAAATGACTCAATTGTTGGGTTGGGAAAATTGGCAAGAGTAGGAGACGATATTTCTTGCGTAACCAAAGCGCTTAATCTCTGCGCTGCGAGTCCATTGTGGGGACTTTATGTTTCAATTGGGGACAGAAAGTGGCCCCGTCGCCCCTTTGTGAGACGACAAAGCTACAGCTGGCAGCAAGCCACACAGATGTGCGCTCGTCTTGTCGCGAAGACGAAGGATTATGAGTGCAGAGGAATACCGTTGTGTCTGTTTTCTCTCAGAGAATGGATCTCTTTCAGACATTTACTGTCTATTCTTCTCTGCTGACACGATATTGCACTTGAAAGTGATAAAAACAAACGCTATACCCAATGAATTACCGTTGCTTCATCTCAGTGCAGTTTGAAAAGACCTGAGAGTGGATTCACTGGATGGAATATCTCTTTGTCCGTCTAATGCAGTTGCCCAGAATAACAATAATCAAAAAAAGAAAGAAAGAAAGGAACTGATAATAACATGTGTGTGAGCGGAGATTTTAAACCCATTTGGATTACCTCTGCACGTCTCAATCTGTTACATAGGTCTGTCTGGCGGGTGCTATCCTCCCGACCCAGCTTGGCCGTGGTCATATTATCTATTTTAATACAACTATTTGCTCCCATTGGACAGAAAGCCAAAGGGGCAGATTAAAGTGGTGTTTATAAGCCACTCCCCCCCCCCCCCCCCCCCACGACAGGCATGCACACACCACCGAAAAACATTATTCGCATCTGCCGTTACGTTAGCTTCAAGCTCCTCCTCTGGATCGACGGTTAAAGACCGAGCATTTCTTTTACGGCGCAAGATGCATTTTGCATTCATGTTGCGGCCGTTCGGCTGACACTGTTATCCAGAGCGACGGGGGAATAGGACTAAATGATTAGATGACCTAAATGAAGCATGGGTGGCAAAGCTGGAAACAGAATAATAAGGAAAAAGAAGGAGAACACATTTCTTTTAGCTCGTGGTTTATCGTTTTGAAAATACACTTTTATATTATTGACTCTAATAAACATTCTCAGAGTGTGTTTTTTCCTAACAACTAAATAAAATGCACTGATTTGTTTGAATAGGAGGCCGGCGCAGACCTGGATCTACATCTCTTATTAATCCTGAAGAGATTTAACAACATTCTGGTCTTGAAAATGTCTCAATTACTTCTCCCTGCACCGTCTCTACGGTCATTACACCGGCTTCTGACTCAGCTGGAGTCGACCTGCGCTGGACGAAAGGTGGTCTCTGCAGCGCTTCAGAGAGGAGACGAGCGGCAACGAGAGGTCCTTGAAAAGATGAGAGAGAGAGAGAGAGAGAGAGAAAGAGAGAGAGAGAGAGACGGAAAAAGCCTTTCCAGCTGATTTACCGTGACTAAAGTGTGCATGGCTCTACATATTAACTCATACAGGGGCTTCAAGGGGGGGGGGGGACTTCAGACACAAGGACACCCCTGCTTGCACAAGAAAACAGCTTTTAATTTGCAGTGCGATCAGCAACACGAGCAGCACTTTGGGGAAGTAAATGTTGGACGGATGAATAATGAAAACATGACTTTTCTTAGATACCCAGGCCACCGAACAGGCTTCAGATCCACACTGTCATCCAACACTCAACTGTGCGTTTAGCTGAGTGCTGATTGTGATGAAGTTCTGAGCCATTTGGTCGGTTAGTTGAATTAAACTTCCGTAGTAAGTTGGGGGTGGGCAGCCATTTTTGTTTATTGTCGCGTCGTCGTGGTTTTGGCTGGCCAAGTAGATATTTATTTTTGTGCATTTGGATGCTATTTGACAGGTAAGTTGTGTTTTTTTGGGATGCATTTATGCGCGCACACACACACACACACACACACACACACACACACACACACACACACACACACACACACACACACACACACACACACACACACACACACACACACACACACACACAGTTGTGTTTACGTCACTTCAGAGGACATTATATTGTCTTGCATGTATTTCCTCAAGACTTAACCTAAACCATAACCATAACCGCTACCACTGGGAACAATTCGGCTCTCCTTTACTTTCCTGAGGACAGTGACATGACACAGCTCATCTCATCTTCAACCTCTTATCTGGGATCGGGTCGTGGGGGCAACAGCTCCAGCAGGTGGACCCCAAACTTCTCTTTTCCCGGTGCCACATCAGCCAGCTCTGACTGGGGGGATCCCGAGGCGCTCCCAGGACCAGTTTGGAGATATAGTCCCTCCACCTGGTCCTGGGCCTCCCTCAGGGTCTCCTCCCAGCCGGTCGTGCCTGGAACACCTCAGGCGGCATCCTCACCAGATGCCTGAAACCACCTCAACTGGCTCCTTTCCACGCTAAAGGAGCGGCGGCTCTACTCCGAGTCCCTCACGGACGACCGACCTTCTCACCCTATCTCTGAGGGAGACGCCAACCACCCTCCTGAGGAAACCCATTTCGGCCGCTTGTACCCGCGATCTAGTTCTTTGGGTCATGACACCGCTGTCATTAGTATTTCAGCCATGCGCTGTCTGACGTTCATATCTTCATATGAAGACCCAGGAAACAAAACAGCTACAGTTCAGTCACTACTCCTGCCTCTGCTTGTCAAGCGATCGGTACATAGAGTGCTGCAGTGAGTCAGCATGTTCAACACTTCCAGTTCCCCTCTTCTCAAAGTCAACGGGTTTTTTTGTTAGATGACTGAAATAAGGTCTGAGATTAACACACACTCTGGAGATTTTGACGATTTGTTCTACGATATGAAATATGTCAGTGAAATCCCCGGTGGGAACCAGCTAACTTCTGGATCGGCGTACAAAAAGACACTCTGAACAATTCCTTTTGTGCCATGTCTTTATGAAGTAATGTGTCTGTATTGTTTGTTTCAATATATATTACCTCACTTCATTACCGTAAATCAGAAATAACTGAATCAGAACTACAGAATTCATCGTGTTACACCACGACATTGTCGTATATTCCCATTGTCATCCTGCAGTCCACTGGTTTATACCAGCAGGTGATGCTAAACCTACACAAATATAAGGGATTCATTACATATAACAACCACTTACCAGTTTGCAACAATTAGCTGTAAGTGTTCTGTGAGTAAATAGAAGTCAGGAGCGATGAGATGCCTTTAGCCTGATTGGGTTTTTGGATAAAAGAGGAAAGTCTTAAGCCCATTAGAAAGAAGAGCGCCTTCATTTATCCACTTTTTAATTGCAACCTATGCTTGTTCACCTCTTTTCAATCATGATGCATTATCAGTCCATCCATTATCTTTAACAGCTTATCCTGCTCAGGATCGTGGGATTTTTTTTACCTTCAATCATTAAAAAGATGAATTGATGATGATCGCTGCACTGGATGCAAACTGCTGCATGAAGTCATCTTCCTGTAACCTTTGGGAAAGAGTACATGCAAACCTTCCACCACAGACAGCTAATGGCCGCTGCTGAATGAGACAGAACGCTGCTGTCGAGATGATTTAGGAGGTGAAGTCATTCAGCTCGCAGTTGCTGAAACGCAGATTGAAACTCTTGCTTTTTGCTGCCATCTAGTGGTCAAAATACCACTGCGCTACACTGACTCCATGCAAAATGACATCACTGTTGGAGTGAGGTCATGTGTGCAACAGACTTGAAATAAAGGTTTCGTCACCATTTAGGAGGCGACTGATGTTAACCCAGCAAGCAAGGCGAGTGGAAAGAGAGGAGAGAGGGTCAAAAAACATCCAACTAATACTCACTGGTCCGTCATTTTAAAGGAGACAGACGACAGACTTCTTTTTAGTTTTACAAAATATGCAAATAAACTGTATCTGGTTTTCCCCCCCCCTTTTCTCAGATGACATTTAATAATGTTTGGAGAAGAAGTAAGTTACATTTTTGTCATGATGTTCGTCACAGTAGTTCTCTCTTGAGGACTCCAAGCGGTAGTCAAAGTGAATAAAATGAAGATTATTAATCTCTCTTTGAAGCTTGTATAGCATGCATGATGGAGGTAGACCGTGTGTGACGTAATGAGTACGCTTGAACGAGTGCATTTGAATCCCTGTAGAGTTTGAGGGGTTCACTTCCCCGACTGAACTCAAAGGTGTTGATTTGAGGGGCAACATTAAGAGATGATTAAAGCATTTAAAGTATGCTTATAAAAGGTGAATTGCAGGTTTTGTGTGTGTGTGTGTGTGTGTGTGTGTGTGTGTGTGTGTGTGTCACATACTTTGTGAATTGAGGAAATGCTAGACTGTCTCTCCTCCACTTTTCAAAATATTAGCCTCACGCTGTCTTTCTCGCACATGTCTCATAGAGACCCGGGTGAGGCTGTGGATGGTGGTGACAATGGACGCATCTGTGCGCTTGCCTCCACTAAACAGGCATTCACCGCTTAGAGTGGGGTTGAATTTAAAAATATTTTTTGAGTCAATTTACTTTCACAAATTGCAATGCAGCAGAGCCAAACTGCTGATTCACTCCCATTCAGGCTCTCGGGCTCTATTGACACGCATTGATTGGACATTAGAGAAGCAGTTGCTGAGGCGTTGTCATTGTTGGCTGAGGGCTTGTGTGCAAATAAAACATCATTTCCAGAGAATAGAATATTGCATCAGAATGTCGTGTGGAATCATTCTGTAAATGCATAAGGGCGCGTTATTGCTGATGTTAATATGTCAGTAGATTTAGAAAATAAGACATTTATCAGAAAAGCGGATGTGCTCTTCAGTGTGTGAACGGGTGTATAATGGAAAAAACAAGATGAGTGACATGATTTCAATCGGTGGAAATCTCAGCAACAGGTTTGACTCGTAATCCTACACGCCGATAATCATAAACCTTTTCCTTTTTTCTTTTTTATTTGCAATCCCATTTTTCATTCCTGCGTCCCTGCTGCTGAAAAGACTACACTCCCCCCCCCCAACCCCCCACCCCTCTCTCTCTCTGCTGTTTGTTTCCGAGGTGGAGCCTGATATACCCCGACTTCTCCAAACTGAACTGCCGGGCGAAAGAGACGGACAAGATTGGACTGGGACCAGCTAGTCGGTGGCTCAGATCTGGGACGCAGCAGATCGGGGGAAAGGGACCAAAATAAAGAAGGCGACTGGAAGGAAGCTAAGAAGAAGAAGGATTTTGTGGAGCGCTTCGTACTGGTTTACTTATATATATATATATATTTTTTTTTTTTTTTTTTTTCCACAAACCGGTTACACACGGAGGAGCTTCAAGAAAGATGAATTATTTCATCCTGCTGCCGCTTTTTGCGACAATTATCGCCGGAAAGTCACCTCGGCTGAAATTTGTTTTGCACGGTAAGGGCGCATTCATTTTACCTTCTATTTGACCGTCTTTTATTGTGTTCTTTATGTCACCAAGCATGTTTAATTAACGTGTACGGTGGGTAACGGACCAGTGCATGGGTGAATGGATGGACGGATGAGTGAATGCATGAATACAGGGAGAGTTTCGAGGTGATGAAGCCGGATTATTTTCCAGTTCCCGTGTTGTTTTGTCCTTTGCGAAAGATGCACAGGCAGCACCGATGAAGCCATACTGACGGGGTTACCTCTGGATTAATGTCCCTCCCCCCACTGACCGAGTAGTAAATTACGCGCTCCAGCATTCAGGCCGCGCACACATGTTTCACAGGCGATAACAAGATGAACATCTGGATTAAAGGCTAATTCGGCCGTTAACTAAATATGTTCCTGTTACCGGAGTGTTTTCTTTGCCAGCTCGGTCTTTTGTTTCCTTTCAAATGTCCAGTGTGCATTGTGTTTCACATTCGCACACGGGCACATGTTAACGATTTTGAATGTGATTTGTGCAACTTGTGGCTTTTCTGTTGGTCATTTTGACAACTTGTGTATGTGTATTTCCGCTGCACTGCGCGCTCACTGTGTGCTCATCTTCTGAACGCACCGTGGTTGTGTCACTTATAGGCGCACGCAGGCTTTAATTGGCGACCGTCCATCCATAGCCTGGTCTCCCGGCGCACCGATACACCCCAGAGGCACTTAATAAAAAACAACCTTCTGGAGTAACATGGCCGCCTGTACACGCCCCCCCCTCTAAACACACCGCGAGCCCTTTAAAACAGCCGCGTGCCCCCCCGCGCCACTAAGCATCGTTACTGTGAAATATGACTCTTTTGGAGGTTGACACACTGGAGCTCCCGCGTCCTTGCGGAGCTGCAATGCGGGACACGGCAGCTGCTTCACACTGCAGCAGAGGAAGCCCGGCTCCGCGGAAGAGGTGGTCGCTGTAGGGTAGCAGCCACCATAAATATATGATGCACATTTACACACATACAGAGATGGGGGGGGGGGGGAGGGGGGGAAAGGGAGTAGAACGGAAAATTCCAAGCCGATTCCTAGTTATCTATTCCACTCACGCCTTTTTTTTCTCACCTCACACACTCCTCTAATGTATTCAGCAATCAGCAGAGATGGGGGCTGTGTGTCTCAAGTTATCTGTATCTGTATCTCTCCCCTCCCCGCGGACGAGCACAGTACAACACGCACAAGATGACGGCCCCGAACGTGCAAGTCATATCAATCAATCTCGTTGTTATGCAATTTCAGGTTGAGCTATGAATGCCTGTCATTAGGACACACACACACACGCACACGCGCGCACACACACACACACACACACACACACACACACACACACACACACACACACACACACACACACACACACACACAGAGATAGAACACTGTCAGAAGAAATCCATCAAAAAGGTGCAGTTTGAGCCTGAAGTGCAAAAGCTTCACAACAAGACGCTGGAGCTGGAGCCGTTTCGGAGCTGGCACGGTTTCAGCACCGCGGACAGCGCCGATGTCCTCAGACGGCTGAGGGTCCCCACTTTGCATGTGTGTGCCAGATGAGGACATTTGTACCATTAAGGGACTTTTTTCCAGGGCTAAAACCTGGTTTTTGGAGTTAGTTGAAATTGGGTTTAGTGTATGGTAAGATATGCTGTGATGGCTGAATATATCGTAGGGGGCTGCGGGGATGCATTACATTGCATTCATTTGGCAGACACTTTTGCCCGGAGCTATTACAATAAGTGCATTAAACCTCAGTAGGAACAAGACGTCATCAGAAATCCTGAGTGCATTCCTCCCAAACAAACAACTAAGGGCACACTAGTACAATAAATTCTACCCTCATGGCTTTTTAAATCAGTTAGAGTCTAGTCTACCTTTATTTATACAAATTGGATATTACACCTCTCAGTACGATTCAATGCAATTCAGCATTAACATAAAAAACAGCCTCCAAAATGACCATTATGTTGAATCGACACCTAACACAGTCGACACAGAAGGATCCTGAGTGTACAACTTCAATAGATATTGGATGTATTGCAAGTGTTGTATTAGACCGAACTAGTTTTAGACGGGTGGAAACAGAGTGTAGGCTGATATACTTTAAAAACATACCATATAAGGACATGTAATAAATCATATATATTCATATTAATACCAACAAAATGTGTTAGAGCAGCAATTACCGCCACTTTTGGGCTAAACACTCATTAGCACTCATTTGGAGGCGTGTTTTTGTCTACCTGATTCATTTACTTTGCTTTACTGCTTTTTAGCTCCATTAAAAGTGGCTCTTGAGCAGATAGATGCTCCTCTATGTTCACCAGATAGTCCCCCAACCTCTGTCTGTGTGCTGGATGGTGCTGAGCAGGTTGCATACAGTATTAGAGCTTTTTCCCTGAAAACTGCTGACAGCGAGACAAGACCAAAACAGTGAAGCTGTAGCCCCGAAAACCAAAACAATGGGCTGAAAAATGCTAAAAAGCTAAGAGGAACTGCAGAGTTGAGTGATAATACATCTCTATTCACATTACACATTGACGTTTGAGCCAATCGTAACATACAAAATATTGATTATTGCAGCTTTAATAAACATAACAAAAATGGTTAATATTTATACATACAGGAGTTCCTGTGATATGTTTTATAATATGAAAATGGTCGTCAAAGTTGGGATGTTTTCGTCTTTAAGGGTCTGTAGGATCATAGTGAATAAGGTGAGAGAAGATGAAAGTCTGCCTTACTTTACTGTTATATGCACACACCTTCTTTTGAATATGTCTGCTCAGGAGTGACATGAATATCAAAAGACAGAGAGAAGCAACGCAGGACGAACACAAGGAGATAATCTAAACCTGAGACGTAAAAAGGGAAGAAAGAGGGAGAGAGACGTGTGCAAAAGGTAGAGACAAGAGAGGGTGAGTGAAGGACCGAAGGAGAGACAACGGCTCATCTCACGACTGCTTTGACGTCCACGGCTGTATCCTGAATATCAGAACATTTCGCCAAAGTTCAGGCGTCGTTTGTGTTGACCTTCTCCCTCAGTGCGCCTCAACACACTCGAACCAAAAGCCTGAAAGATTGTCTCGTTAGGTTCGTAACAGAGGACCTTGAGGTCCGTCTAAAAAACATGTATTTAATGTAAATTAAATAGCAGCCATTATATGATGCCAGAACAGAAAGAACTTCACAAGCTTTGAGATCAAAACCCCCTCTTTGACTTTCAACATCCAGAATGCTTTATTCATGCCGTAAAATTGGAAGCTATTCCCAAAACTAACATCTGCGCTTTACTCTTTTTTAATTAGCACATTTCTTAGTGCAATTAGGAATTTGTTTCTATAAAAGTGACTCACGAATTTGAATACGTTTTAACTTCGTTCAAGGATCCCGTGCTCCTCCGAGGGGAAGGGAACTCTACAACTCTTGAGTTTAATGAAGCCCTTTTTTAGAAAAACAAGCTAAAAAACAAGGCTGTTTTTCTTGTTTCGTGAAAAGCTGACCTTTTTAAAGATTCAAGGTTTTTACCCAACAGCAACGATTAAATGTCTAAAGAAAAAAAAACGAAAAGGAAATATGCTCACAAACAAGTGAGATGCTAGGAGTTGAAATGGGAGATTTCCAACATGTTCTTGCTGGGAGTGAGAACGGGTTGACATTTCAGTCGTATATGTGTGTGAACCTTTTGACGACACAAAATAAGGACTGTACACTCTGTCCCAGCTGTGTTCTGTTGTTTGTTTGAAGAAATGAGGACCGCTTCTCCGATAGTCAAACACTTTGTTTATTCAGGCTTTGAAGGAGGAGGAGCTTAACCTATGGCGGTACAACAAGAGTTTGTGTGTTGCAGTTAATGTTGCTTACCTTCATCTGGGTTATCATTATTTTGTTTGTACCCATTCTACAAAGCTTTCTTTTTGGAATTTTTTAACTTCCATTGTCTACATTCCATTGCAGTCTTCTCCCTTTTCTACCTTTCACCCGCTGATCTCCTGCCACCTGTAGATCAGTGAGTAATAATGTCAATTCATGTTCATCACATCACTCATGTGCATATATACTGTATGTGTCCTAAGTGTGCACAAAAACAAATTAAATGGGGACCCACTCATGACCCACTCAATTGCTCCCTTGCGCTAGTCGTCATCAGCAACACCACAAGAGCATCTTTAAGCTTTGCTAGCTGCGCTCTTATTAACATGAACCACGTTCTGTATGGCTCCCTCAACAGAAATGATCCGATTGTCTTGGAAACACTGGAAACTTAAGACAGGTTGGATGCAAATTTCATATTTACCTGTTTAACAAGAGAACTTGATGCAAACAGCAGTCTCTTGGTTGAAAGACCTGCAATTTTTTTGTCCAAAACCACCACCCAGACCACCTCCCTGTGTGGACTTCAGTTTCTTTGCGTGAACATCTGAGGAGACAGGGCTGCATGCAGAGCGTCCCTCTCAACATCGTCTGTTCTTACCTCAGCCATCATCAGCCACACCGGGCCCTCCTTGTGCATTCTTGAAGTACAAGAAACATCAATTAGATTCCCGCCAATCCGAGGGGCCACTGTTTCCATAGAAACTTAGTTGGTTGGCTAGCAACCCGTACCAGTGATCACCAGCATCCTTCACACTGGATGTCTTTTCTTATTTCAGGGACGAGAGGAAAATCACTACAAATACAATGTAACCAATAACTGTGACCGTATAATCACCTCTTGTCATTATTAGCGTCGCTATTTCCATTGAGACCAAGAGAGCAACATGCGTCATTAGTTTTGGATTACATTTTGATCTCATGATGTATTTTTGCTGAAGATGAAAGGGTAAAATGAAAGCTTGTTTTCTGGTGCTCAGATGTTACACTGTATTATTTTATTTTTTTTCCCTTTCTATTTCTATATTGTCAGAAGCTCTTACAGGTAGCTCGGTCGGTTCGCTACAAAGCTTTTAAGCTCTTCAGACTGGAATTCACTGAAATGTCCCTCTGCAAAATAAACGGAGGAACGTAGTTGTGGAGCAGAGACGGAATGAAAGGAGAAGGCTGGCGGGCCTATTAAAGAGGCTGCAACTTTGATGTTTTATAAATCCATCTTCGGAATATTAGCATTCATTATCAGACACGACAGATCTTTTTGAAGAACTCTTTTATAATTTCACGATGACTTTTGGTCCATATTCTGCGTGTGACCAGCATCTTTTTAAATAGCAGCAGCGATCTCATCTACAGTGTAGGTGAGCGTGAGTCTGATTGGATGGATGAATCACAAACGCCATATTGTGCTTCTGACTCTTCTGGAGGTGTCCCGAGAGGAAGTCAACCGAGCGTCTCTGATGGCATTTGCCCGCATGATTATCGTAGTGATATTCACGCTCCCACCAGATGCCCTTTTCCTCCAACACCCAGGTCAGGTGTCTGTAACGGCTCCGTGTTTATTAATCTAAAACCACAAAGGGCAGCAACGTCGGATTTTTGTTGAATCCCGGAGTATAGTCAAGCTGGCTCTTTTATATCGATGGCAGACTAGATGTAGATTCAAATCTTGAGGTTTGGCTCTGTGACATCAGGGCTTCTGGACTTTGATTCGACCTGCCTGAGGAGCTTAGTCCGGCTAAATCTGGATCACCACTTTAGATAACTTCCCAAAAACTCAATTTTGCTTCTGTTTTTATTGCTGCACCTTGTTGCTGTTTATATACTTTAGCTGATGACTGCACTGATTTGCTATCATTTAAAAAAAATGCTTTTTTTTAACTGTGATTGTAATAATTCTATGTATTAATTGATATAGTGGTAGTAATAATGAATAAGTAGTGTTACATTATTGAAATCCAGAATGGTTGCCGTTGTTGTCTTTTTTGTCTTTCGGTTCAGTTCATTTAAATGAATCTATCTTAATCACCACAGGGCACATTTTCATTGCACAAACAAAAACATTTGAACAATTAAAAACAACAACATACACGAGCGAAGCTCCCGGCTGCCAGCTCATCTCTCTAATATACATTGTTGTGATCCACAGAGGCCTCCAGGTTCCACTTCAACAAGCCTGAGAACTACATCAGCATGTACCACCAGGAAGGGAGCGACACGCTGTACGTGGGCGGCCAGGCGATGATCTATGTGTTGACGTTCACGAACAGAGGGGTCCGCGACCTGGAGGTATACTTTACTTTTAGCTGTGTTTGCTGTCTGGTGTACGCCGACGGGGATTCGATCTCTCAGCTCAGTCAGACAGTCTTTTGTAACGGGCAACCGCTCTGCTGCCAAGTAGAGTGGATAGAACACCGGCTGAAATACTAACTACTGTTTAGTCAGTCCGCTTTGAAAACCACTTTGGCAACAAAGCAATGTCTGGAAGTGCTGTTCGTACGTTCAACTTTTGGTTTTCGTGCAATTAATATGCACGTCAATATATTTTTTAAACGGCTGCTCACAAGTAATTTCATACAGAACGTAAATATCGTCGAAGCCTCCCGTTGTTGTTGTAGTGTACAACAACAACGGGAGGCTCCGACGATAAACTTTATTACTCTCTTAAATCTTGACAAAAGGCAGCACAGACCCAGATCTACTCCTTCTTTTCATTCCCTTCACAATAAAAGCCCTGGACATATGCAGCGCATGCTTGTTTATCAGAAGGAACTGAAATTCAAATTTCGCTAAAAGAAAACTCAATAAAAAAAAAAAGCTTAAAGTAGTTTAGGCTTTACAACAATTTTGCAAGTTCAGTTCGAATAGTTTTGATGCGAAATATTTGCAGGTGAGAATTCCAGACGTGTGTGTTGTTCGAGTCACGCCCACGGCGTGTAAAGACCTTTATTAAAGTGGTAAAACAAGCAGCAGGGACCTGAAGGTTGAACCACAGTTAGAGGACCTGCTTCACTTCTGTTGCCTGACTGAACCTCCTCACAGGACTGTTGGGGCGTGTACAGCCTGTGTTTGATTGACATCTCCAGAAGTAAAAAGAATCGTTACAGCATGTTCTCTAACAAAACAGAACTTTCTACATTTCTGCTTGTGTACCGAGTAAACAAATGTGTGAATTAGGCGTGGGTAGGTGTGTTTTTGAATTTTGCGAGGGTTATTAAAAACACCGTTCGCCAGTCTCCGCTGGACAACAACAAATACAGTCGGCCTCCTGCTGTGAACGGGGACTCGGGGAGCACAGAGAGGGCGGAGCAAGAGATGAGGCGGCCGGCCTGCCGCTGACCCAGTTCAGCGGCTGAGGGCAGAGGAAGTTGGGTCATGCATACATCAATGAAGCTACACATATCCGTCTCCCTGTGAGGAAAGAAAACATCGCTCACCGAACGAATGATGTCAACGTGTAGGTTCAAGATTACACAGTGTGTCAGCACTGACTAGCCTGACAAATTGAAGAGACCGTAAGCTCCAATGTTTCATCCAAACGTGACTCTATGCTCTAATTTTCGGAATGATTGCTGGCTCAGACGAGAGGACATTGAAGGACTGCTTTGATGTGTGATGCCGTGTTTTCTTAAGTGACAGTTTGTCAGCAGTTACTTCCAGAGCAGGTTAGTTCGGCGGAGTGTAGCAGTTGAAAAATAGAGAATTTTGAAAACAGCATCAACAGAAGCATTGAGAGAGGGTATATTTTGTGAGATTAAACAATTGTAGCGTGAGACATTTAATACTAAAGGGTCACTCAACTCAGTTATGCACTCTGTAATGGAGAAACAATGCTGGATTGACCGACCTTTCAGCAGTTTACTCTGGAGGATCAGTTCATCTGTCGCTCTCTCCACACACGCGCACGGAGAACCAGTTCTCGGCCGTCCTTTAAGGCGTCTTTTTTAAATGGGATGACACATTATTGAATGCAGTGAACTTCACATAGAGGTGTCGGCTAAGAAGGTAGGTGTCTTGTGTGAGGATCGTGTATCGCCAGCTGCAGCGAGGTCGTGGGTTTTTTCCTCTTTGCTGAAACGGTGCAGTGTGAAAGAAGTTGGCACAAACTAAACAGTCCTTCCTCCCACAGATCCCAGCGGCATCCGACCAGACTGCAATTGATACCTGCAAGGCAAAGGCTGCACCCCTCGAGGTAGAAACTCATCCTCGCCGTCAGCAACCCCCCATCTCATCTCCTCTCCCCACATTAGTGTATCATCATCGGTGTCATCATGTTTCCCATCACCCCTCTCCGTGATCATTTGCAGCTGCACCGCCGTGAGGTTAGTGCCGCCGCGTTCGGTTCTAAAATCATGTTCGGTTCATTTTCAGGTTGTTTTTTTTCTAGGACCTGAGAGACCAAATGATTCAAATAAAAACAGTTGAGACAGAAACAAAATGAATGCATAAGTAATGGTGATTTATATAGACGGGATAAAATGACACGGGAGAGAACTCCGCCTCAAAACAAACACAGATCAGTGAGCTGCCGATAATTGCTAAACTGCATAATTCCATGAGATTCCATGGAGAGACAGATTAATACATTCCACCTGAAATAAATCCAACAGCGTAAGAGAGCTTCGACTCAATGTGAAATGCTCCGAGGCTCCGGAATAATCTTAATACGTTGCTGCTTGGAACGCTGCTCCTTTACCATTTTACATCAATTCATAATTTCCTCATTCATTTGGACATTCAGTCATTTTCAAATCATTGAAACGGATTTTCTGCATTTGCTCAGTAGCTAAAAAGATCATAAATCATATCCATAATTTTTGATTTGTACCTCACTACTCATAGCTAAATGTATTACTTCAGATAGTTCACATATGACTATACCTTTTCAGTGCTTGTGCACAAACATTTAGGTATCTCGAGTGTCTACCGCAGAATATACAAGATTTTTTTCTGACAAGCCAATCAGAGCAGACTGGGCCTTTTTCAGGGGGAGGGCTTAAAGAGGCCGCCGCTAACACGGAGCGCTTCAGACAGAAGGTGAATACGGGTACATTAAAAACTGACAGTATGAGTAGAATAATGGGTTCTTTGAACATGTAAACTTGTTCTAGTAGAAACCCAAAACCTGAAAATGAGCACGATGTGTCCCCTTTAAGGGCAAATTAAAGTTTCAGCATCTGTATAGCCACGAGGGTCCACGACGGATCACATCCAAATAATATGTCCAGAACCAAGTGTATGTGTCCACTGTCCACATGTCCACAGGGAAAAAGACCAGGGTGTAGCTGGGAGGTCATGCATGTTCTGATCGATCAGAATCAGATCCTTTATATTGCTTATAATAGATAATCAGTGTGTATTCTTGCCAGATTTGCTCCCGGCTTCCAGCTGCTTTTTCCCCCACTTCTGCCTCCCGTGTGAATCTGGCTTGGCGGTTAGCATTAATCACCGTGGCTTGTCTTGAGAAATGATTGTTTGACGATCGCTTCGGTCTGAGTGCCGACGACAGAAAAGAAGCGACACCTTGCTCTAGAGCGCCGTTGTTCTGCCCGGTGCTGCGAAAGCTGCCAATTATGTTCACGTCTGATTTTGCCGTAGCTGCGTCAGACATCGAAGCCCTTCGGTCTCCGGCCCAGCAATCTCTGCCTGGGTTGTAAACTTGAGTCACGTTTGACAAACGGAGTGAATAGTCCTATTTCTAAACACATTGTGTGTTTTCTTCAACTGGAGTCGACCGTGAGCGTGTTATCACCAGGACAAGAGCACTTTTGCATTTCAATTAGCCAAGAATCAATATTTCCAACCATGTCTGGTGTCAGCTGAATCCCATCAAAGTTGTGAGTATAAATAAAGTAGAAGTGTTACATCAGTTATGGCACAAAGCAAAGGAGGGAGCCCGTCTTCCGTGCATAAACAGAGCTAACGCTTCCAGACGGTCTGACGGTGGCAGGTGGTGGAAAACGAGATGAGTGACGCAATAAATCTTATCCCAATAAAGACAATGGCTCCAGGACAGGGGACTGAAGGACAGAAGGCGACATCCGTCAGTGACAGACAGCCACAAGGTGTGTGGAGAGAATATTACCCCTTGATTGCGGTAGGAGGTTAGCAGTAGGTAATTCAATAGACAGACTGTATTCTTTTGTCCAGAGCATACGCGTCAAACAGGAGCAAATACACTGAAGGGGAATATGGTCCAGGTTCAGCAAAACATCAACACAGCGTTAGCCTTAATTACAGCTAATCTTAAATTTTACTTTAACCCTAAAAGTCCCCCAAAATGACCCAATTGTCAACTCTCACAAGGGGCATTCAGGTTCAGATCACATTTGGAGAGCTTGTACTGTCCAGCTTGTCAACACATTTGTATAATGTCCTCTGTGGCTCTAGTACAGCTGTCTTTAAAGATTACTTTTGGCATTTTTGCCTTTACTGATAGTTTTAAAAGACAGAGGCAGGAAATGGGGAGATAGGAGAGTGATTTTTGCATCTTATCAGGAGGCCTCCTTGACGCCTCCCCTTAGATGTTTTCTACTGGTAAGAGGCCCGGGGGAAGACCAGCAACACGCTGGAGAGAATATTGTCTCGTCTGGATGGACTGAAATGGAGGGGAGAGAGGGATGTGACATGCGACAAAGGTCTCAAGGCTGGAAGTGAACCCAGGACTGTGTTACCTGGTTGGGGTAAGGTGCCATTCATTGTAACCACTCGGCTATGAAGGCGCCTTACCTCTAGAATGAGCTTTGTCAAGTCTGAGAGAAGTAGTCAAGTTAGTTCACAAGTGTGGATGCTTTTAAAGCAAAGCCGTTTGCCAGCGTGGTCTCAACCTGATAGCCGGAGAAGACCGTAGATACCAAATACGTTCATGACAAAGTGTCCATGCCAACGTTTTTTAAACTACATCGTGGTTCATAGTTTAAGGGGATGGTTCTGCTTCAAAGTAACTTTTCAGTGCGTCCGTGCAAGGCCCTGCAGTTTTAACAAAACTACTTAGGAAAAGTTTGGGTTACACGTGTAAGAAGTCAACATTGCCCTCTGATTCGTGACAGGGGACACGATCATCGGCCTCCTCGGTGAAAGTCCCCTCCACCCGGACTCCCTGCCTATGGAGACCTTGTTGCTCTTTACACTAGTCACCTTTAGTGCATACGTTTTCGTAGGTTTAGCTGCGAACAGTGGGGTTTGGCGACAAAAGGTTGGAGGTACCCCCAACCTCCATTCCTTACGTAAAGGACACACCGCTTCCTGCACTGGCACCGAGTGTTGGCTTTGGACATGAATCATGAGGTGCGGAATCATAAAATATGGATGTAGTTCCCAGGGGCATTAGGGTCGGTGTTCCAGCCAAGCCAAGCAGTGCGGTAAAACAACACGATGTATCGCAAGACCACCTCAGCCCGATCAAACCTGACCTGCTACTAAAGAAGACATTGGTTTGCGGTTGACCTCAGCTGCTACTAGGTCTACAACCTCAGTCTTAGATTTTAGCGTGGAACATAGCCAAACTCAAAGTATTTCTCTCAAGAACACAAAAGCACACAATGTAACAAAATGTGCACACTCACGCACAGATTACCCAGCCCACCCACACGCCTACACATCCACCTACACACACACACACACACACACACACACACACACACACACACACACACACACACAAGCTTTTGGCCCATGCTTTTTTGGACTTAGTGATGTTCTTCCTCCATCTCCAGTTTTCACCAGCCTTGTTTTCATCAGAATTTGTGATTTGATCGTTTTCTAAAAAAAAAAAAAAAAAAAAAAAAAAAAAAGCACTAAAACATACGTGACCCAAACATGAGCGCCGCCTAAAATCATCAGAATTTCTTAAAGGCTGTGCTCGGCATTCATTACCATCGACCGTCCTGTAATGCCTTTCAGATAGAAGTCCGTTTTCTGTACTTGATGAATAAGTGATGCATATGGAGCGTAGCGGCGCTGTACTGCAGGGCTAAGCCCCCTGTGTGCCGTCTGCCAAAAATGTTCAGAGCGTGGATCACCTCCGATTTTTCTTAAATCTCTCTCTCTCTCTCTCTCTCTCTCTGAGCAATCCTCTCTTTGCTCTCGTAATCTGTTTCTTGTTGTAGCCTACTCGCGCTTTGTTTCTCTATCTCTCCTCTCCACCTTCCTCTCTTCCTCTGTTTGTTTTTCTCAGTCCCTTTGGTCTCGTCTCCTCTCTCCCTTTTGTGCTGCCTCTTTCTCTCCGCTCACTTTTCCACACATCCTCCACTGTCTCCAATCTCTTTTTGCTTCTCTGTATATTTAATCCCTCTCCCAAATCTGTATTTGTTCCTCCCTTTTCCCTCTTGCTTCCTGCCTCATTTTCTGCCTTTGTCCCCCCCCCCCTCCTCTCTCTCACAGCTGGAGTGTGATAATTTCATCACCGTCATTCAGAAAGTAAACGACACAATAATAGTGTGTGGAACAAATGCTGGAAGCCCCAGGTGCTGGATGCTGGTAAGATGTTTCTTCAGACACGTATATATATTATTATGCAGCTGCGTTCTGCTGCTGCTCTTCAAGTCTAAACAGTCTCAAGATTGTCTCAATTGTAATTAGCATTTATTTATCTGCCCACTTATTTCTTTGTGCTGGTGAGATGAAGGCCGGTTGTTATTTATTGCCACGACGGATGTTTTCGGTGATAAATATGTGCCCCCATGGTTAAGTTAAAACGTTCTGAACCCTGTGTGGTGACAAACAGATAACTCTGAGTGTTGCGTCTCGGGATAATAAACTGTGAGATGTTTACTGCGTAATGATGCATGCCGGGAATAAACACGGCTTTAAAAAGGTCATCTCTCTCTCCTCTCTCTCTCTCTCTCTCTCTCTCTCTCTCTCTCTCTCTCTCTCTCTCTCTCTCTCTCTCTCTCTCTCTCTCTCTCTCTCTCTCTCTCTCTCTCTCTCTCTCTCTCTCTCTCTCTCTCTCTCTCTCTCTCTCCCTCTCTCTCCCTCCCTCCAGGTGAATGATACCGTGCTGACTGATGTTCAGGGCAACGGGCAGATCGGGCCCTTCTCCGACATCTCGCCGCCTTACCCTTCCCAGAAGTCCATCAGCTTGCCCGCAGGTAACAAAAAAAACCGCAGAAAAATAAATGACATGTCTGCTAAGCGGGAGCTCGTGATTCACTGCGACGTAAAAAGAATATAATCGTACGAAACGCGTGATTGGAGATTCTTTGTGGCGATAAGAGTACGGCCACACGAGGCAGGCGGGGTGATCATCGCCTGCCGAGGCGCTACCAGTGCTGAAGTTGAACTCGTTTGCATAGAATGAGGTGAACGTATATTTGCAGATTTAAAATTTTAACGCACATGTTGACCGCGCCCTAAAACTGAAAGTCTGGAGGCGTTTTTTTTTTTGTATGGATATGAAACCAGATCCGCGTTCCTCTGGAATATTGAGCCGATGGGATTCTGGTCGCATCAGCAAGTGAACGAGCAATTACGTTTGCAAGTTGCCACGTTTCTAGTCTGGAAGCAAACTAGCAAGCGAGCCGCAACGGCGAGCTAGCTAGCAGGTTTGGGTACCTCACAGAGTAAAAAAAAAGGAAGCACGCCTAATAACTCGCCATTTACCCAGCGAGTACCAGTGTGACAATGTCCTCCCAAGAAAAATACCAGCGGCAGTGAAAATTTTAACTCAAACCGTCTCTCCGAAACCTAAGTCGTTGAAGCGCTAAATGGGATACGGAGACGCTGCTGAAACCGTCACTATCACTCCAAACCAAACGTGCATTTATTTTTTTGGACTTTTTGAAAAGTTTGCTTGAAATTCTCTTGACGATGAAATAGAAACTTTTCGGAGACACCAACAAATGGTGTCCTAGAGACATCAAATCGCATCACACCTCTGGCTCTTACACACGACATACGTTTTGGTTTATTTGTTGATCTCAACTGGCCGCAAAAGCTATAAAATACCCTAATTTAACTTAGAAGTATATATAATGGAATCAGACAAATGATAGCTGTGTCGTACTTTTGAACCGTACCAATTTGCATCAGAATTGACCAAAGTCAGGCTCGGTTTTGACCGAGGAAAAGCCTTTGATTGTGGTTAAACCACTCAAATGAGCCGACTTTGATTTTGCCATTATAAAATGCTGGTATGATCGGGCCCAGTCGTAAAAAAAAGTGTTATTACTTCATGAAGTAATGAGGTTATGTGTGTCCCCGAGTTCCATTTTGTAAGAGCGAGTGTGACCATTATAAAAAAAAAAAAAAAGAAGGTGTCACTTTTTCAAACATCTTATTTTGGAACAAAGCCGTCTTCAGCTCTTTGTATTAACTTTGCTCATTTCCGTCGGGAGCAGCAAAGCGACACTTGTGAGTCTCGGGGCTCGCGAGTGATCTGTCTCTTATTATCGCTCTCTATTCAGAACGCACACACGAGTAGACGCTTTTATCTAAAGCGCCTCGCACCAGTCCTCCACGAGACCGCTGTGTTAGATTTGATTAAATCATGCCGTACTTGGCTGACACATATGTATTTTACCGTTAACAGGATCTAATGTGTCGCCTTCTTATAATGAGCCGTGATAATTGGTCGATATCTGCGATGAGAAACATAATTCTGCTCGTTTTCTTTCTCCTGTGGTAAGAATACATGTTGAGGTAGCTTGGTACGTCACAATATTCTTCAAAAGAATTAAACTCCGGACAGTAATTTCCAATTTATGAATCTACGTGAGAAGCTTTTTTAAATACGTTTCTAACAAAAGCCATTAATTGAAAGCCATCGAGTGAATGAAGCAATTCAGCCGCACAGTTGAATCAAGGCCCTTATCTGCTCGTGTTAGAGCCTTGCTCTACAGTATTCAGCTGCGTAGAAAAGAAGAAGAAGAAGAAGAAGAAGATGATGAAGAGGAGCTTCGGTTATTGCTCTTTGGGGCTTCTGGACAAATCGGATTAAAAGCGTTTCCGCAAACTCACAAATCACAAATTTTGCTCAAAGGACGTCACAATCTGTATGGTATATAACACCCTCTAAAAAAGTTAAATATGTAGAAGAGCAACAACACAGGGGGGCCGATACGACCCAATTTTATCGTATATGTTATTTCCAAGTGTAACATCACTATAGGGGATCACACCACCCGGACTGCCAAACACACACAGAGTCAGCCATCTGCCGTTGTGCGTTCACTCGGAAGGAACTCGTGTAAAACATCGCTAAACGGAGCTGTTGAAGCGACAGGAACGATTCAGACACACGTGTTACAGACAGTCCTGCACGCAAAAAGAGAAATCAAACTATTTTTTAATAGCAAGAATGTCCTTTTCAACAGGCTGACACATCCTTTGAAATGGGACCAGCCATGGCACTGCATGTATTACTACAGGCTATGAGGATTCAACTAAAGAAAGGTGACTCTATTCCACACATTTACAGAAGAAGAAGAAAAAACGCAATCAGATTACTGATGAAGTTAGTCAAATGGGGATAATTAGCAGAAATTAAAACTAGAAAGGTGCACTCGGTATAGCCAGGTGTGTCTGCAACGACCGCTGCTGCATTGTGTCATTGATTGAATAAGAGCCACAATTGACTGTGTGTGTGTGTGTGTGTGTGTGTGTGTGTGTGTGTGTGTGTGTGTGTGTGTGTGTGTGTGTGTGTGTGTGTGTGTGCGTGCATATCTCAGCTCCATCTTACAGGTGTAACCGAGCCTCGAAGCCTTTATTAAGTCAAATTTTTTCGTCATTTATGTCATTTAAAGCTGAGTTTTGATGCCCAATAAAAACAAAAAGGCACAGACTAACTGTGTCTCTGTGCCGTGGAGCAGTGGAAATGCAGTCGGCTGTGTGTGTGTGTGTGTGTGTGTGTGTGTGTGTGTGTGTGTGTGTGTGTGTGTGTGTGTGTGTGTGTGTGTGTGTGTGTAGTTTCTTTAGCCGTTAGCCACAAACACCGTCCAAAACAATTGCCCTTCCGTCCCTGGCTGCAGAGTGGCGTCTGCAGATCAGTCACCACAGGTATGGGGGCGGGTGAGTATAGTGAGTGAGGAGTCAGCAGGCAATCGATGGCAGTACAAAACAGGCAATAAAAAAGGTGTTTTTGAGAAAGTGTGATTCACCGCAACCAGGAGGTCCTTTGATCCTTTGAGCACGCAGCCATAACTGGCCACCCAAAAATGTTACGCTTCTAGCAGAGAACAATTTAAGTCCAATGGCCTCTAAAGTTAGTGAAGAACATATGCATTCAGTCGTTGGAAATGCCTTCCAGCTTTGAAAAAAAAAGCATTTCAAATGTGAAAAGCATACTTAACAAAGCATAACTTTCCATTTAAATGGGTATAATTATGACACGGGCAGACATTTCACTTGTCTTTATACAATAAACCAGCATATATTCCCACTCTAAGGTCTGTCTACACACTTTCCCTGCTGTCGGTAAATTTGGTTGCTAAGTTTATGGTCTCAATCTCTAGTTTAAAGTCTTCTTAAGTACAGCATGATGTTCATTTAGTACATTATGCTCCATTTAGAGTCAAACAGACCATAAAGCAGGAGATGCTTTAGGGGCGGGGCTACACAGTGATTGACAGGTTGCTACCACAGCGTCCGATCTGGCTATTTGTAACATTACCTAAAAATGTCTTATTCAGCATTCGGTTGTACTTGGCTCCCCCCCTCTCTCGTGTCACTACCGGTTGCAATAAAACAAAATGGCGACGGCCGAAAAAAACAAGATAGGGGGCAACCAAAACGCAGAACTCAGAGGATTCAAAATGGATGTCCACCAAACCAATGGGTGGTGTCACAGTTTGCAAATCCAGCTGAATCGAATTAAATTTAAAAAAAGCAATCGTTCGGGGTGTAATTCATCAATTCCAAAAGGTCACCACGTAGAAATGTAGGGCCTCGCACATCTCCACGAGGAAAAAGAACTCCCCGACTGCGTGAAGTCGAGCAGCACCGGGCCGCATTATCTCAACAGAGATGTTTGGTAAATCAAAAAAAACGATCTTTCAATGCACTGCGGCGCACGGCGGGGGACGGACG
Source organism: Cebidichthys violaceus (assembly GCF_023349555.1). NCBI lineage: Eukaryota > Metazoa > Chordata > Actinopteri > Perciformes > Stichaeidae > Cebidichthys > Cebidichthys violaceus. The sequence goes on from NW_027176683.1 coordinate 60,654, forward strand.
AGATGTAATCGAGAGGGATTGTTTGTGTAGAGACACTGAGAAATTAGTGGAGAGGTTAAGTTGGCGCCGCAGGACGCCACTCTTCCAAAATGGGGGATCGATTTTTGAAAGCAACGAGCCGACCCTGTGCTTTAGTCGAACGGCATTTTAATAACGATCAGTCCTAATGAAGATGCTGCTGCTGCTGCTGCTGCTACGATTTCAAACGCTCCCCTTCTGCATCGCTATGGAGACAGAGCTCTAAGTGGGGTGAGAAGAACCCGGTGATTGGTGGCTGCTCATCAGTGCAGTCAGCTCTTCCGCCTTGATGTCTTCTTTGCTCTCGCTCTGCCTCTCCTCCCCTGTTGTTTAATTCTGCCTTCGTCCTCCTGGGCCTCCTTTTTTTTTTCTTCCTGCCTTTACTCTTCCCTCTTTGTGCTCAATACTTTCTCTCTGTATCTTCCTCTCCTCCAGCTTCAGTTGATCCCCCCCCTACTCTCTGTGTCACTCCAACCTCCCTGTCTAACCTCTGTACCCTTTTCTCTTTTTTTACCCTCCCTTTTTCTTTCCTCGCTGTCTCAGACGGGAGCCTGTACTCCGCCATGTCGTCGGTGGCGGGTCACGCCGGCTCGATCCGCCGTACGTTCGGCTCCCAGAAGCTCCTGAAGACGGAGAACATTTGGCTGCTGAGTGAGTAGGAGGAAAGGAGTCACGCGGAAACCGTGCCGGTTTAGATTAATGAATATGGAGATGGTGGGCGGTACTCTCTGTAAATCATTCCCATGGGGAGAAACAACATGGAGGAGTGTTCACCGTCACTGTGTTTGTGGCACTGAAAGCAGCCTGTTGATTCTCATTATGTGCTTTTTTTATCATTTCACCCCCAATTCAAAAATACATATTTTTCCACCAACCTGTGGTGCTATTCATGAATATAAAATATTTTGCTGTGAGTCGTCTAGTTTAGGAGCTATTGGCCAATATAAAGAGACAAAAAAAAGACTCAAAATCAGTGTCTCTTTCCTGAAATCATGACCTGGCTACTCAAGATAATTCACAAACCTTGCTGTGAGCAGTTTGGCGTCTAAATTATTCAGCGCAAAAGGAAGCCATGCGTGCACGACATCGCTAGCTCACTTAGCACCGCCGAGCTAGCTAGCGATCCTGCTCAGTCGGATGCCATTCATGTTTACATCTCACGCCAAAAATACATATTTGGGATTTTTTTTTTTTTTTTTTTTGGGGTGGTGAAAAGTTGATGTAATCGTGAAATAAGACACTAGAAGAAGAAACACACTGAAGATATCTCAACGGTTTAAATCTCATCACCAGATCCACAGTTTGCGGGTGCAGCCATAATCCCGTCTACGATAAAGTACAAGGAGGAGATCTACTTCTTCTTCAGCGAGATCAACAAGACAGCCAGAGTGGACGAGGAGCCTTACAAGGCCCGCATTGGCCGAATCTGCACGGTAAAAAAAAAAAAAAATCACACATTCAAGCACTGTGTTTGGGGAAATGTGCACAAATCCAGGTCCATACACAAAATCTTTTTCTTCCTTTGCTACTTCTCCATTGCATGCATCTGAATTGCGAGCAGGCGCTCAAAGAGTGCTTTGCCCTTTACAGATCGTTTCATTTGATTAATTGGTGGAGACGAGGAGATTTGGTATAAACACCGTTTCAAAAGGAAAACCACTGGTTCAAGTGAATTGCTAAGAACTCAAGGAGAGAACGCTTCAGAATACGAACAAATCCCAAATGTGCTGCGTGAACATGCAACATGACGCAAGGTGATATAGTACTACCATCATTTAGTTCATTGTCCACTTTACATCTCCTCAACATGTTCCTGGTTTTAGACCCCGAGCAGTAAATCTGCACAGCAGACAAAATTGTAGGCTTTCTAAAAGTTCCGTACAATATAGAGGAGGAGCTGCTGCTGCTGCTGCATTGCTCTGGGTAGAAACGTGCAACCATGTTGCTGCATTTATGCACTATTTTCCAATCAGTGGCGTCAAAGCAGGTGTTTTCCAATCAGCCGTCAAATAGAAAACACCTGCTGCCCCCGTGTGACGACTTTAACATCTGAGTCAATCTAGAAAATGAATCCACACATATACGTAGATTCAAACAAAACGCCAACGTTTTGTTAAACACTAAACACACACATCCTTGGTTAGCTTTAGGAAGGTGGATTTGGCTTGGCTACACACACATCTTGGACCAATCTGTGTATCGAACGCCCAAACACCATAAAACATCAACACCTTTTCTCTTGAAATGTCAGAGTATTTCTTTGGACCCTTTTACTGCCGACGGCATCAAAAATATGCTTGCGCATGTTGGCAACAGAGGTGGCATTTTGCCCCCACAAATGTACGAGTTATCGAGCAACAATGTCGTACATCAACACTGTTTGTAAACTGTAAACGGGTCTATGAGGAGGGGGGGGGAGGGACTCTAGGTATACCCGGATAAAGTGGCAATGTCACAACTTGGCAGCAGACACAAAGTCAAACCGGATGGCCCCGCTATGACTTTGTTGTCACGGTGCTTTTATGTTACTTCCAGGTGGATGAAGGGGGCATCAAAGCCCTGCTGGCAGACTCGTGGACTACCTTCATGAAGGCCCGGGTGATGTGCGGCGCGGGAAACACTCAGCAGCAGTACAACAACATGAAGCAGGCGGTGGTGCTGACCGCGCAGGACAAGAGGGCCGGAGTCCTGTACGGCCTGTTCTCCAACGCGTGGTGAGCCGGAGCGCAGGGTCTCTTTGAACGGGCTTCGGTGAAATTCACATTTGATGTTTTTCATGCTAATTTCAGGAACGTGAGGATGTAAAGCAAAGCTGTGTTGCATGGAGCTGAAATTTTGTTCCGCCGAAGAGACTCGTTATGTGAAACAGAACAGAGAACAGCATTGTGGGTAAACACAGGTTACCTGATTCAACTCCTGTCTGGAGGCTAGAAATGGATGCTTACAAGAATAAGATGAATGGCCGTGTGCGTCCTAAATAAGTGCAGCAGAAGCATAATTAATTTCATGTGTCTGTTCAATGCTGAGCCAATTTACCTTGTTATGCATATTTGGTTTTTGTGTAATGTTCAAGAACAAAGCATGATATGAATACAATAACCTAATGCAACACAAGTTGAAGATGTACAGTTTAAGTATTCAGGAGTAAACATCCCATAGTTGCAGTGAAATAAGGAGGAGCGCAAACACAACCAAGGGCTTAATATTGACTAAATAGTCAGACTTCTGCCAGAACATTCTTCCATAGAATGACAAAAAACCTGATGTATAAAACAAAGCTACACAATATCTCAGTAACTGACACTCATCCTCCCACACAGCAGTACACACCGACACACTAAATACACACCCACACACTCGTGTTTCTCATTATATCAGACTTTTTAAAATGTGTCTTGTCGGTGTTTCGTTTCCATTTCATTTCAGCTTTCTGTGGAAATAAGAATCTGCCAAATAATTGTTCACATCATGTTCCAGCAATATCAGCTGGCATACATCTGATAATACAAGTAGAGAAAATGTTGGGATTTTCTGCAAGACGTTGATAAAGAAATGTCCGTAATTGCTTCCCAAAGGAAATACTGATTTGCGGTTGGTGCCGTCAAATGTGTTATTTGCTCATGTGGACACATCTTGAATCAGAAAAGAAACAAAATGCAATACAGGGAATAGCAATTATTTTTCCGTGTTGACAACACAAACAAGTTCTAAAGGCACAAGAAGAAGCAATGCTATTTTTTCTGCTGTAAGGATGGACTTGATGAAATCAACAAACTTGTTTATTTTACCTTTTTTTTAATCTCTAATGGCTTCTGCATAGTTACAAAATCATTTCACCTCAGGTTGATAGCAGACCACCTCAAGGTGTCACTCAGAGAGAACCAGGACATTCTGATGTAGCATTTCAAAATAAAAGCCCTTCAAAATTGCATGCATGAGCTACCTTCAAATCACATTCATGAGACAATTTGTCTAATTTCAGATTAGATTTTAGAGAAAATGGTGCATAGTTACAAAATAATTTCACATCAGGTTAATAGCAGACCACCTCAAGGTGTCAGTCAGAGAGAACCAGGACATTCTGATGTAGCTTTTCAAAATAGAAGCCCTTCAAATCACATTCATGAGACAATTTGTCTAACTTCATATTCGATTTTAGAGGAAATGGTGCATAGTTACAAAATAATTTCACACCAGGTTAATAGCAGACCATCCCAAGGTGTCAGCCAGAGAGAACCAGGACATTCTGATGTAGCTTTTCAAAATTAAAGCCCTTCAACGTAAACCGACGCCATGCCGAATCCTCGTCACAGTGAATCCACCGTCTACGCCGTTCTCCCGTGTGTTTGACGGGTCGATTCCCTAACGTGTCGTTTATCGCGTCAAAATATGGAATATATTATTTATTATATAAATATGGAATATTATGTGGAATATGCATCTTTACTACAGCTTTGCAAACGTTTGGCTAATGCAGAGCTGGTCGTAAATAGAAAAGAAGCTGTGTGTCGCAACATGCTGTTAAAACCCCCTTTGAGACTCACATTCTGAATGTTCTGTATACACGTACAAAGAATGCTCCAAAAACCAAAATGATGTCAGACACGTCTTCATCCGAAAATTCGGAATAAGATTCAGAATATCCAAACAGAACATGATGTTTTGCTCTAAAGTGTCCACTGCCCTAAAACGAGTTGGCTGTGAATTTCCAGCTGTGCTCTTTTCCTCATAGCCACTCGTCTCGCTTTTTACGGTTAGCGTAATTACTCTTCGCTGTGCTTTTGTTCAGGGGCAGAACGGTGATCTGTGCCTACTCCATCGAAGATATCGACCAGGCTTTCTCCACATCCAAACTGAAGGGTTACAGCAGTCCGTTCATTGGCAGTCGCCCTGGGATGGTAAGAAAACATGACAAGCTTTCTCCTTTTCTTTTTGTCACGCTGAGAAAAACAATGAGGCAAAAAAAAAAGACATAATTGCATGAGTCAGCCTTTTATTTCTGGTGAAAAGATTGCTATTTTCTTTTTTTTTTTGTGTGAAAGGCATGAGTTGATAAAAGAGAAGCAATTTGGAACTCTCTGTTCAAGGGCACATTGTTTATTCAAGTGGCCGGCCTGCATGGTCTCAGTCGATTACCTCACACCTCTCCTTCTCAGTGTGTCCGGAAAAACTCGACGTCCGGAGGCCACAACGACGTCAAAAACCTCGGGGTGATCAGGTACCACCCGGAAATCGAGGACGTGATCCGGCCCGTCGGCGTGGCTCCGCTCGACCTGCCCACGGACGACCAAATCACGCACGCTGTGGCGGACATCGTCCTGGCGGTCAACGATGAGCACTACAGCGTCCTGTACCTCGGAACAGGTGTGTGTGTGTGTGTGTGTGTGTGTGTGTGTGTGTGTGCATGTATATATATATATATATTTGTGTGTTTGCATCGGAGCAACAGCCCCCTTCTCAGTGGGACGGGTTCCATTTTCATGTAGAGGAATTGTTTGCCAGGATCTGCAGGCACCGAGTCCCGGTCCGATAGAGAAATGACTCTCGCAGTGCTTTTGTTGCACTTGCAGTGACGCGTGTGGTTGTTGTCGTTGGCAACAGTGTCACGCCACCGGAGTCGTGTTTGTCTTTTTTTGGTTTACGTATGAACAGTAATGTCCGGGTCTGGAAAAAAACTGTCTGCCCAGATGTTTGATTGTCACCCTGGTGCTAAGCATGTAATGTACAGTTGGTTTATCAAAGCTGGAAACAGCTGCTGCTGGTAATGGGTCATGAAAACGTCCTTTTTGTGCTCATTATCTCACCCATGTGACCGCACCTGCTTCGCTTCTGGTGGTCAGTTCTTCCGGCAATAAGAATGAACAGATTATTATTTTTGTTTGTTCTCATATCAGGATGTACGGTTCTAGTTCAGCAGCACAACACCGTGGGTGAGCAAAAAGGAAAAACAAGAACACAAAATAACTACATAGACGTTTCATTGATGCAAAAAAAACCACTAAAACGTACGACTGAAAGATATGTTTGAATTCTTATTCTAAGCACTGAATAGAAGAAGAAGAAGAAGAAGAAGAAGAAGAAGAAGAAGAAGAAGAAGAAGAAGAAGAAGAAGAAGAAATGTATTCTGTGGACAAACCCATTCAAACGCTCCCTGGCCTTCGCACGACTGTTTTCTGTTTGATCAGAGCAGCAATGCTGAGCCGCTGCTGTTGCCGATAGCGGCTGCTCACAAAATTGCATTGTGCCTCGGGGAGATCGCTATGGCAACCGTCACAAGTCATATGCTCGTGCGTGTGCGTGAATGTCTCACCGCGCGCCGAAGTTCACCCAAAAGATGAGCTAGACGTGTCATCTTTCTGAGCACAGTCCTTCTCCTGCAGCGGACGGGGTGTGCTCGTCGCTCTGGGGCTGCTTCTCAGAATAGCACACACACACACACACACACACACACACACACACACACACACACACACACACACAAAAACCCTCAACAACGTATAGTGTTAAAAGAAGTGAGATTGGCCTCTCGCTGTGAGCTTTACTAACTGTGTCAGAAACAAGGAGGAGAGGATGGAGGGTCTCTGCGGTGGCCTAAAAAGAAACCAGAGCAGAGTGAGTGTCCCTGGTGTCTGAGTCCAGAGGAACAGGCTCTGCCGTTCCACACTCACTGGACACAGTCAGTGAATCCGGCCTGTTCTGCTCAGAGTCACGTCACACTGTTTTGTACGTGAGATGAAACCTCTATTCGAGTCGTATTCAGAATATCGGCTGCTTGACGAGCTGCGCGATCGGACGCGATTCTCCTCGGGCACGCGGAGCCGTGACGCGCCGCACCCTGCTGCTACACAGAGCGCTGACCGCTTGTTTTATTCAAAGTTTATTCATTTTAAACTTGTCACACGTCCAAATTGCCCCACGTTCGACAGAGCACTCCATGGGGTCCTCAGCTGAACGCCCACCAAGTGTGAAGTAGATCGAGTGAAAGACGCAGACGGTCTGATATATATATATATGAAACTGATGAGGATGATATATATACTTTTTCCCCTTATTTGGAGGGACAGATTACAATGTTACAATTCAGTTCCATTTTATTTGTATAGCCCAACATCAAAAATTACAAATTTGCCTCGGAGGGTTTTACAATCTGTAAATGCAACAATCAACATCCTCTGTCTTTAGGCCCTCGTATCGGAAAAGGAAAAAATTAAATCCTTTAACGGCAGAAAAAGAGGAAGAACCCTCAGGGAGAGATTATGAGGACGGATCCCTCTCCCAGGACGGAAGTGCGATGGATGTCATGCGTAGAGAATTTGCTAGCGAGCCGAATTTTGAAATTTTGTATCCGTGTTTGTTCACAGCTAGCGTAACTTCTAAAGTGAAAACTTTCAAATCCTTTCCACGACGCAAATTCCCACAGTCACCTGACATCATCATCATCATCATCATCATCATGGCACCGACACAGCCAGCAAACCAACACTAATATCTTCCTCATTTGCAAAAGCAGCTTTGCATTCATCGGTTTTGTATTACGACACACAAACACAAAATGTATTAAAAGAAAGAAATAAGCAAAGACAGGATGAGGCCACAGTCGGAGGTCGGAGCCCCGTTGGATAATTAATGCTTGACTCCTCTGGTCTTTCCTGAATTCCGGTTTCATTGCGTTCCTTTTTTTTCCTCCTGTTCAATATATTGCATCACCGTCAGACAACCGACTATTAACATTCACAGGATTGTAAAAATGTCACGCTCATCAGTCTGCATAACTAATTCCAAACATGCCCATGTGTCTGTACGACGGAGAGAAGCTCCCTCCTCGAAATAATCCAATCTTTGGTGAGTGAGGCAGGCAGACAGAGAGACAGAGAGAGAGAGAGAGAGAGAGAGAGAGAGAGAGAGAGAGAGAGAGACAGACAGACAGACAGACAGGCAGAGAGAGAGACAGAGAGACAGACAGACAGACAGACAGACAGAGAGACAGACAGACAGACAGACATAGAGAGAGACAGAGAGAGAGAGAGAGACAGACAGACAGACAGACAGACAGACAGACAGACAGACAGACATAGAGAGAGACAGAGAGAGAGAGAGAGACAGACAGACAGACAGACAGGCAGAGAGAGAGACAGAGAGACAGACAGACAGACAGACAGACAGACAGGCAGAGAGAGAGACAGAGAGACAGACAGACAGACAGAGAGACAGAGAGACAGACAGACAGACAGACAGACAGACAGACAGACATAGAGAGAGACAGACAGACAGACGGCTCTTCCTGATGGATGCTTGCATCAGAGCAGCTTAAACCAGGGTTAGTCTTCTCTGGCGATGGAAATTCCAATGAACATCCTTCACAAAGTCGAGCTCAGAGACACACAAATATTGGTGAGGTCGCCTCGCGGGCAAACGTAAAGTTCAAACGATAAATACCGTTGAAGGGGATGAGGTCACCCTCAGTGAGGCTCCCTCTGTTGAGGACAGAAATCCATTAAGTGCACTTTAAGTGAACTGCGGTGCATGTTTCCTGTTGGGTCCGATTCATTTTGGCCTGGTGAGAACACTGTGATTCAATGTCACTCTGATGCAGACTTAACAACCGCATCGAGACCACCTCACAGCTACTAAAGGGAGCTTTAATTTAGTGCTGGTTTTGGCGCCCCCTGTGCGCGGAAGTGGTAGTGTGTCCGAGTCCCTTCAGAAAACCTCTACTGCAGCAGGGGTCTGACAGTCTGCACCCTCTCAATCCCGGTCCTGGTTCTCCCGTTGCCTTCCCTCCCCTCCAGCAGCGTGGCTTCGGTGTCGACTCCCAGAGAGGAGAAGCTCTGCTCCTGGAGGAGGAGGAGGAGGAGGAGACTCTGGTGCCGGGGCGCTGGGCTCTCCTCCCGGTCTGCAGACCAAAAGTCGGCAGTGTAGCTGGATCTGGGTGGACTGGTCTCTGCTGGAGGCCCACGCTGGAGTTTCTGCATGATTTCACCAGAATCCGACCCCGGTGGCACCGATGACAAACACTATAACTATAAATAGAAATAGACTCTTCTCTCTGGTGGTCTGGTTAAGGTGTAAAGGTCACAGAGAGGCGTCAGTATTCATTCCAGGCTGTTAAATGTTCCTCACAGCAACTTTAAGAGTGGGCCGGGTGTCAGGCGGGTTTGTTTTTGCGATGCGAACGCAAACTCCACCAGCTGGTCCGTATGTGACGCGTGCATCGATCCAAATATATTTGCTTGCCGTGGGCGCTGACTGTGGCAGCCCTCGTTTTCTCATCACGTGACCCTCTATTTGCCTGAGCTGTGAGCTGGACCTCATTCAGATGAACAGGTCGTCTCGTTGAGATCCACCTCTTTTTTGAGTAAAAGAGTCAACGCGCACAGCGACGAGGCCGATCGACGCTCGAGTAGAGCGACGGGACCGTGGGCGCCGTGCATGAGGGCGCCTCGTGACAGAACGCTGCGGGATTTGACACAGTTAATTCCTCCGTCTTCCGATCGCCAGACGGCAAATAATCCAGCAGAATCTATGCGTATAATAAGCAGCTGCTTCAATAAATGTCAGCTGGAGGACACAACACAGCTTTCATTCTCATAACACTCAATGCAGTCAGACTTGACAGGAAGTTGTTTTATTAAGACCCGATTTCACTCAAGAGGAACTCAGATGATTTTGTAGTGTCTTGGTTTTTCTCTGATTCATGTCCTCAGTCAACGGTTGGTACTTTGGGTCTTTTCATGTGGGTCTTCTCAGTTTTCCATTGGAGTCCAGGTGATGTTTACAACAATACAGCTGGAAATACAGCAATTTAAGACCTGGTCTCAAGATAGTTTAGACTAAAGATAGTTTAGAGCAAAGATAGTATAGAGCAGGGGTCTTCAACGTGTTTCAGGCCAAGGACCCCCAAACTGACAGAGAGATGGAGCAGGGACCCCCTCCTATATATATAGTGTTTTATATTAAACTGGGCCTAGTGCCATGTATAAACATATCTCTTTATTGTGCATTCAACACGAAGCTATTCAAATAATACACAGGTTCATGTATTCATGTTTTTATTTTAAAGGTACAGTGAGTATGGTGGCACTGCCATTCATAAACACACCTCGTATGATAATCATGCACACAAGATATTCAAATTTATGTTTTTATTTTAAACATAAATGTGGAAATGAAAAATAAGTGATGGAGTATTAGTACCATATGCATAAACATACCTGTTATCTTGCATACAATACTGAACTATTAACATAATGGACAGATTATTATATATATATATATATATATATATATATCAAATAGATATCAATACATAGATACATTAATAAATAAATACATACATAAATGAAATGAAATTAGTAATGATACTAACAATTGTTATTATTTCGTCCAATGCCTGCCTTTTTACAATAATGTTCCTCTACAATGACGGAGGGTTAGGGAAGGATAAACTTAAGTTAGGGTGGAATCACTCATTCCCTGCAGGTCAGCTGGTTCTGCTGACGAGCGACAGCTTGATCAAACACCGCTGGACGCCTTCTAGACTCGACCGCTGAAATCCAGCGACTGCGAGTGTGTTGTGTCGGGACCCTGAAGAGGGACACAGGATGACAGGTGTGTAGAGCTCAGTCAGTCTCTGGCAGAATAGTGAGAGATTTATTTTCCTTCGCTGACAGATTGACCACCAGAAGATGTAAAAAGCTGCTTGGACTATTATTATTTCCAGACGTGGAGCCGATGCAGCAGAGAGATCCCCTCGGGGGGGGTGGAAGCATGAGGGCCGGAGACGTACACTTGTTCCAACTCCACTCAGTGTTTGAGATCAGAAGCAATTTCTTTTTCTTTTCTTTTTTTACCTTCGCACCCTTCGACACTCGAGGTGGCAGCGGCTTAAAGGTTAGAGAGGCAAAATCCAAAAAAGGCGCTGCTTATTGTTGAGAAGCGAGTGACGGTAACTCGGTGATGTGTGGAGCTGTCAACGTAGAGAGAAGGGAAACGGACCTTTTTAACAAAAGGAGGCGAGTTTTGAATCTTTAGGCCAACGGTCAAAGCTGTGGGATAAGGAGTGTGTGTGTGTGTGTGTGTGTGCCACTGTACGGATGTTACTAGGGAACGTGTGTTTGCTGTAAAAGAATATGTGCACTCAGCAAACTCTCCCTGGATAAATAAAATCCCCCCCCCCCAAAAAAAAAAAAGATTATCTCAGCAAAAGTGGCGCGAGTTCAGCGTCGTCACCCTTCTTACTGTGCAGAATGTCGTGCTGCTATCTTTGTACTGATGCACAGTTTTGATAAAAGAGCTGAAAATAGCTGTGGACAGGATTAAAAGAATCACATGAGGATGAATTGAGGAATGGTTGTCTTTGACTACAAGAAGAAACACACACACACACACACACACACACACACAATAAAAACAACAGATTAGAAGTTTATGAAAAAGAGACGAGACAGTTTCAGGACAAAGGAAGTCTAAGTGACAGCAAGAACTTGCCGGCGTAATTACGAGTGTGAGAGTGCCTCATGGAGGGAGCATGCAGGAAATGAAGATGGGGAGATAAAAAGGCATCACTGTAATCACATTTTCACAGTGGGGAAGGTACAGAAGAAGAAAAAAGAATCATCTTTAGACGACAGAGTATGGGGTTAGAACGCCTTCCTGCAGGGAGCCTTTAAACCCGTCAAGTCATTATCCAGGAGAGGAACCAGGCGACGAGTTACCGAACGCAAATAGTAAGAGCAAGAAGAGCGTTTTCATTGGCTTTCAGTCCGATGACAAGTCATCGCACTCTGCACCAAAAAAAAAGAAAAAGAAGGTAGGCAATAAAAACAGCAGAGCACGAGGCTGTAAACAGTCTGAGAGAGAGGGAGAGAGAGATGCTGCCCTCACAGCTGAGCGAGGGCTCCAAGCTACGAGAAGGATTCCAGAATTATTTTATTTTCAAAAATCAGAGCTGCAAGCGAGACCGCGCGCTATTGACCCACATGCACAGCGTGCAGCAAAGAACCGGATTGTACCAGGCCGGTTATCGAAGAAACATTCATTCATGGGGTGACCGCGGGGAGCGGGGTCGCCTTTCAATCAGAGGGTCGGCGGTTCGATCCCCGGCTCCTGCCTCTACTAGTCTCATGTCAACGCGTCCTCGAGCAAAGACACTTAACCCCAAAAATGTCTCCCGTAGCTGCGTCTACGGTGTGTAGATAGATACTGAATTGTAAGTCGCTTTGGATAAAAGCGTCTGCTAAATGACTGTAATGTAATGTAATGAGTGAGGTGGACTTCATTTGACAAGTTGGAGCAAATATCTACACAGACGTGGTGCAAATCCACAGACACAAGTTCAAAAAAGGCACAAGAAGATGCTGTCCTTTCTAAAGAGACACTCTTATTGCTTTTGTATGGCAAGCAACCGACTGTGATCGTTGCTAACTCAACTGTGATTGCCGTAATGTGACGTAGTAGGGCGCTGCAGTTTGCTACCTTATTTTGTTGATTCATGCTCACAGTGTGTGATATCTCACAAAAAGGTATTTTCTCATTTTTCATGCTTTTTCCTCCAAATGTCCAGCAACACGCATGAAAACACACCGTGTTCAGGCAACAGAACTAATTGATTAGGGTTAAAATAACCAGTGTTTGAATCAACTGTGTGTGTGTGTGTGTGTGTGTGTGTGTGTGTGTGTGCTCACGGCAGCAGTGACAGACCTTTCTGCTCTTGCTAAACACACATCTTTGTCGATCATGCGTCTCCATTATGTCAGCCACAAAAAAAAACAACAAGATAATTGATGCAGGAAACACGCTTCCACAGCAATTGTTCCACACTTCAATGTCCAATTGGTGAGACATCTAGGCCAGCTTCTTTCTTTTCTTTTTTCTGTGTCACGAACTTGCTTAGGGAATGTGACAAGGAGGGAAACAAACCCAATTCTTTCTCAAATCAACCATGAAGGGTGGAGGCTCAGCGGTGCATGAACGTGTGGTTAACGTGCTGTGGAGGTGTTGAAGGTGCAAACCAAAGTAAAGTAATGCAGGGTGGATGCAGGGATGTAAGAAGGGAGAGACTGAGGGAACATGGGCAGCTTTTACAGCGTTAAGGATCATGTGAGCTCAATCATCTGACGACCCTCCACTGTGTCTCCTGTATGGAGGACCTGGTCTGAGGTCTTCCAGCAGTTTTGTTCACAAACATATTCTTTATTAGACTCATACAAACCAGTCGATATGCCGTGAGTTTATGGGAAATCCCTTTTTCCGTCAGGTTGGTATGTCTGCAGGAGGCTGGAATCAAAGTTGTTTGGACATTGAACGCTCCAGTCAGGAATGAAACTTTCTGCGCTTTATCCATATTTGACCCTGCATCCAAATATTGCTTGATTCATACTGCAGAGCTCGACATCCAAGGTCGAGGTTATTGTATCTCTCCGGAGCAGCTCCTCCTTCACAAGTGCTCGTTCAAAAACAAACCTCAAAAACTCCAGCCTGCCATTTTGCCTATGGCCCTCCCGGCCTACCTCGAGAGTGGAAGTCGTCCAAGTCAAAATGCATGTATTTATAAAACACTTTTGGAAACAGGCGCCGCAAAGAAAAAAAAGGAGAGAAACTGAAATTCTACAACACCGAGGAGGAGGTCTTTTTCTGTGTGTGTGCGCCGATGCAGATGCAGGTTGATGCGTCCCTACTCTCCATTTACAATGTCTTCTCCTTCTGTGTTACAGACCAAGGCAAAGTTCTCAAAGTCCTTCACAGCAGCGAGGGCGTCTTCATCATATCTCAGTACTCTCTGTTTCACAACGAGGGCCCCGTCCTGAACATGGCCATCGACTCCCAGAAGGTATGAGGAATAGTGTTTCGGGTTCAGTTGCATTTGAACCAAAAAATATACGCTTCATGAACACGTTTCATGTCAGCTAAATGTTGCACATGGTTCGATATACTACGTCTCTGACCGAATCCAAAAAAGTCCACATTCGGTGTATCAGCGGTTTGCTTAAAAGCACAATGCCAAAATCAGGTGACTGGGGTGTTCATCTTCCCGCTGGCTTTATACCAGTCTTTAGAAAATATGAAATATCTTCCAGGCATGTTCATATGTATAGATATTCCTCATTTGGTGTTTAAACTGAGGTTTTTACTGTCCCCTGATGGGTTAGAAGCTGCTTCAGAGGCTCTGCTACCCTAAAACCAACACAAATGTTCAAAAGACTGACTGCTTGTAATTATTGTGTCATAGAACTTGTCACGTTAGCAGACCGGCTGATTTATTCCAGTAATACCGGCGTACTCAGTCTATTGCATCTTCTCCCCCCCCCCCCCTCCCTCAGGGACACCTGTATGTCGGCACGGCGATGGAGGTCCAGCGGCTGCCGCTGGCTGACTGCAGTCGCTACGGCGACACGTGCAGGGAGTGCCTCCTTTCCCGGGACCCGTACTGCGGCTGGGACAGGGCCAGGAGGAAGTGCATCCCCATCCCGCCCGGATACAACGTCACCACCGGGTATGATTGGATGCCGCTGCTGCAGAGCCGTCGTCTGCAACAGCGCTGCCAGAACCTAAAATTTAAATACATAACGCCTTGTGCTCTGACTGATGGTTATTGACTGTGAGGGGATGAAACTTGTTTTTACTGTTAAGAAATTCCTGTTTGGCTTGGTTAGTAAATTGCTTTGGCTTTAATATATCTTGTGTATTTCCAATTTTCGGAGAAGATATGCAAATCAATCGATGTGCTGCAGCGAGCCTCTGACTCCTTCCTCTCTTGCCTCCCTGACATTGTTGAACGATTTGTCTGTGCCTGTTTTTTAATTTGCGAGTAACAGTGGGTTGATGTTGGCGGCTCTTAAGCCATTTGTGAGACTGTTTAATGCTGCTAATTTGTCCCCTCTATTATTATTATTATTATTATTATTATTACAGGACACTCATTCAGAACCTGGACCAGTCAAACTCCTCGGTTTGTGGGGAAGCTGCTGGTGAGCCCTTATCTGCTCTCTCCTACTCTCTCTCTCTCTCTCTCTCTGTACATCTCAATTAAACCAAAATAGGAACCTTTTCTGAGCAGTAAAAAAGATGATTATCATATAATTGAGCAGAGTCCAAAAACCCACAGGGAGAATTCTCTTCTTTTTTTTTTAACATCATGGCCTGCCCTGTTTTAGCTCAAAACACCAGTTATAACCTCAACTAATCGTGACAGTTACTCCCCTCTGGAGGGACGGCGGTCTGATTTTAACACTGCTCTTATTTCCAGCTGTGTCAGTGATGCCACAGGTCCTGTGACAAGGTCTATCTATTTTATATTAAGGAGTACTAGCTAGGTGTTCTGATCTTTCACTAAGATCTTGGAGCAAAGTTTCACACAATATGCTTTTATCTTATTTACTCTAATCACAAATGACGATCAGAAGTACAATCAATATTCACAATATGAAAGGATTATTTTGCCATAAAAAAATGTCTTTGTCCCTCCAGCTCTGAAGCAGCGTCGCACTTCCCCCAGAGAAGTGATGGTGCAGTCCAACACCTCCATCTTTCTCCCTTGCCCCGTGCGCTCCTTCCACGCCACCTACCGCTGGGAGAAAGACAACTGCGTCAAGAACTATCCCTGCCTCTTCTCCGGGGACTTCTGCGTCCTGGGACCGGCCGTCGACACGCCCCTGAGGGAAGGCGTCTTCCGCTGCATGGCCACCGAGGACGGGTTCAAGGTGGAGGTCATCTCCTTCAGGCTGGTGAACAACGGCAGGCTCCTGGCCGCCTCCCTGGCCTCCACTTTGGGGCCGTCGCTCCTGCTCGCCATGGCCACCCTGTGGCTCCATTAACCGCAGCTACCGCTAATGCTAACCCCCTCATCCTTTACCGGCTCCCGATGCGAGAAAGGCGAGGAGCATCCGTCAGGTGGTTAGGTTCGCAGAGCATCCAAGTACATGGTTGGGTCGGACGGTGAAAATTCACCTTTTTCACATCGATTTTTAGAGAAAGAGTCAAAATTCTGTGTTTTTTCTTGCATAAAGCAACATATCAGCAGCTATCTTGATAAGTTCAGAACTTTGAAATTCATACTAAAGTGACCAGGAGTCACTGTCCATGAATTGACACGTCTTATTAACCATAATTAGGTGCTTTGCCAACCTTTCCTCTCTGACTCAAAACATATCGTATGAGTTGGGGCGAATAAAACCACCAATACCAGGCCAATTCTTTTCACCATTCCTCTACCTATTTTCAAATTGACTTGACTGTGCTTATTTGTGAATATATAAACCTTTAATACCGCTCTTACATCTAATCATTCATCTTGTTAAACTTCATTAGGATAGCTCATTAGTACTTAGAAAAATTGTCTGGTATTGAGATTTAAAAAGCCTTAACACTTCGGGGACAAAAACTCCTAAGCACAATTTTGCAGTCGAGGCAGAATACTGCAGCCTCGGTTCGGACTCGGCGCTGTAATTAGTGCGCCCGAGTCTTAACAACATCGCTGGGAGGAAGCGTCAGCTTTTTGACAGGAAGTAGGCAGGGTGGGCAAGAGCTCATCTTCGAACATCACTGTGTCTCAGCACCTCCTCCTCAGACGAGGCAGTTTCTTGCGTCTTTTTATCAGATGGTATCAAACGTCGTTATTGCGCCTTGTTCACAGCTTTGTCCGTTGTTTTTATTATTTTTTTTTTTTTTTACATGCCATCGTCTTTCCTCCTCCCCAGAGCATCAGCAACAAAACACTTAACAGCATTGCTTAATATCGGAGCAAACCGCCTTCAGAATCTTTCAACGGGAGATTCTTCAACGTAAAACCATTCAATAATTAAATGAAATCAATCAATGGCAAAGTGTTAAATCTGGATACTTTCTGTTCGGTCATTTATCGTGGAGAGATGATGGTTGCAAGTTATATGAAACAGCATGGATGCTAATTCCAGGCGTCCCTTAGCGGAGAGCAACAACGAGGCGCTAATCTGCTGCAAATGGCTTCCGATTCAAGCCGACAATGCGTAAAGATGTGAACAAGGTGTCGCGCTATAGCAATTTCAATAAACACACACTACATTATCATAAGGGCAGACGAAGCTAAATGGAACCGCACATTAGGCTTTCATTTTATTTGTTTGCTTGGAGAAAAAAAGAAAAAAAAAAAGGCTTGTACTTAGATCCGTGAAGTGTGTTCTGTATTTTATTGCTCTGCAGATGCTGATTTCTACCATTGCTGCCTACTTGTGTGACATTTTGTGTTGACCGTTAGGGTTTTCATGCCATAGTTAGAACGTGATACGTAACCATTCGCCGCTTTACCTCTTCCCCCCCCACCCCCCCAAGGACACCGGCGCAAATAGACAAGGAACCGGTTGGTACGGCAACAACAACAACCAGCGACGAGAGCAGTGGCTTTAACGGGCACAGATTGTATTGAGACCAGGAACGGTTAAAGCTGAATGTAAAAGGAAATTAGCTGTGAATGTAGCTGGACTTATATAGCACTGAAATGCCCAACAAGCTAACGCTCAACCTTGTGAATACTGATCAGCTGACTGAAGAAAGGCGGTGAATTATGCAGCGGATTAGCATGTTCTCCCGAGCTTTGAGAATCATCATTCAGCAGTGTTACATGAATGTGGCCGTGCCGAGCCTTCCGCCGTGGCAGAGATGTCATTAATAGCCAATTAGACAAAAAAAAGGAGCCAACTCCTCACTCGACGTATTAAAGAATTTATTTCATAGGAGCTGCGAGCGTGTTCTCAGCTGTGAACATCTCAAGGAAGCGTCGTGTTTTTCCACTCGGCTCGGTTGCGTGTTGCTGCTCGGGGATCTGCTCGTTTTCTGCATTACAATTTTAAAACAAAGCTACGTTGTTATACCCATTTGCAAAAAAACCCCTCTCTCCTTATACATAAGACATAACGTCCTGGACAAACTGAGCGTTTGTAAACTCACAAACCCCTGACGTGCTTATTAATCGTCTTTGTGTCTCCACAGTGCCGCCACAGTTGGAAATCAACACCGGCCGAGCGCTAGTAAACATTTAGTGGAGGCTGTTGACGACGCTGTCAGAGAGCTTTGGCAGGAAACTATCTCAACATACACAGATGGGCTCAAGGTGTTTTCCTGTATAACCTCCTTTGTACATTAACTATACCTGCCGTGTGTGTTTACGTGTGATTGGACTGCTGTTCTCGCAAGCCACAATGAGAGGAGAAGCCTATGCTATCCGTTTAGGCAATTAAACTCGGTATCATAAGCTTCCTGTGTCCCGAGTCCGCACTATAGACCCAACGCAGTCGGCAGAATTTTTTTTCCCGGCATTTTAGGTTTCTGCAGACGTTTCTGAACCGAAAATATGTTTCATGAATGTTTCAGCCTCGTGTCACGCTTGCAGAAACGCACAATGCCATGTGGTTAACGTTGTAAATTGCTTGGTTAGGTTTAGGCAACAAAACTACTGCTGCTACTAATGTAACAACGTAACAGAGCGGACTTCTGGGTGAAAGCCCTGTGTTTGAACCCACCCGTCCAAAAAAATGTCCGTGTTCAACAGCTCCGCGGTTTCCAGAAACGTGCAATGCCAAAAAAAATGTTCCCAATGACAACGGGGCTGATAATCCAGTGGAGACTGTCTTCAGACTGTTCATGCGGAAGTGCTCTGAATAGTAAGCTTTTAGAGAGCATACGATTATCCTACACTGCGTTGTGTGAGTGTTCATAAACAGATGTTTGGATGTAGTTTTGCTGTCGTTAAACGCGGCCCCCAATTTACTTCAATTCATCGAGACTGTGCTCTGTTTTTTTGATTCTCCGTTCTTATAAAATTCTTATAAAATTTTCCTTTTTTCTGGTACAAAGTATTCCATTAACCGAGTACTTTACGTTGCCTAAAGTGATGGTGTTTATTTTGGCAGATGCCTGCAGTGTGGATTTGGGACTCGGGGGTTTGTTTTCTGGTCCGATAGCTGTTGCTGTGCAGAGCTGATTTTATTCCTCCTTTTTTCACGAGGAGCGGCGCTGCTCCTCCGGCAGGTAAAATCAAGCTTTCGTCGCTCAGCGACATCACGCCTTTAACTAATCGACACTTTTCAAGCTACTGCGTGGAATTAAGATTCACAGCCTTTACACCAACTCTCCAAATCTCCTCTGTGTTCAAGTCCTTGCTTTGATGTGGATGTTCACACGGCAAGCTTTATCGAAATTCAGTTATCACTCAATCACACGCGTCGATAAAGGCTCATCTCCTTCAAAGCAAGCTCTTGATTTGCCTTCAGGAAACCGGTTTAACGGATCGCGCTATCTGCTGTAAGCGAATCGACGTCGAGTGAAGCGGGGCCACTGTTTTTTGTTTGCTCTGGGGTTTTTGAGTGTCAAGTACTGTACATGATGTGTGCCCACGACTCTGTGTCTCGATATATCTAATTTTAAAAGTAACATGCCAAACTCTTATTATTAAAAAAAAAGAAAAAAAGATTTATATTGGCCAGTCGAATGCCATCTCATAACGTGTATTTTTAAAAAAGACATATCTATAGTGCAATAGATATTCATGTAACAAATCCATATTGACATGTGTTTCCCTGAACATGTGCGGTGAAAATTAATAAAATATAACTATAAAGAAATGATTTACTGTGTTTATTTGAAAGAACGAATATGAAACTGAATCATTGAATTTAGCTATCAAGGTATTTAATGAAGCAATCAAGGTATTTAATGGGCTTTTAAAGGGGTAATTCACGGATTGTATTATATAAAGGTATTATGACATAGATTAGGAGCCATACAAATGTTAATTGTTAATATTATCCCCCTTTTAAAACAATGAATTCATGCAGAAAACCCTTTCAAGAACCATTACTGCATTCAAATCCATAATTGTACTCATTAATTCATCCCATACTTTATCTGGGGTAAACCAATTAGACACTTGAGTAATTAACAATCTCAAATATATCAATTAAAATCTATTTCATTGGTTGATAAAGGGCTTTTGAAATTAAAATGTTTTTAAGGGGTTTTAGTCAACCATCTCAGATTGTTATAAGTGATAAATGCACGTAAACTTTCACACAAGCAGAATATTGTGTCACAAAATGGTTGACATGCAGTCAATGGTTCCTGTCAAGACAGGCAGGTTGCATCATCACCATCTGCTGGCCAATATTCGGTGTATTGGCAAAATATGTAATAAGACGTACCGCCCATTCAGCATCTGAAATCAACCGACATGAGTCATAAATCCAGTCTCTGCTAGTTTTCTTAAAACGTTAAGCTGATTACGCTTGTTGCAGCGTCCCTCTCCCCCGATCGATGGTGTTTTATGAGTCCAGAACCAGCAATCTTCTCCATGCATCAACACTTAATGGGGCATGGTTGTCAAACCTGTCTGCTCCAATATTCAGAGATGAAGTTACAGTACAGCCAGCAGGCTACGAGAAAACCAGGCTTTCTCAGACTGATGAATGTTTTATGGCTGAAATATCCAATTATGTTGGTTATACAGTATTTAGTGAGACTATTGAGTGAACTGAACGCACCAAGAGTCGACAGTATTTGGGAACCTGATTACATAAATGCATGCTAGTTAGCTTTGTCAAGGAGGAGGTTAATGACGTAGGTGAGAAGTGGTGAAAATTACACCAGTGTGGGCTAGTGCACCGTTTAGCACCACAGTTGCAAATACCAGCCATCCTTGCCATAGGAGGACCTTGTTGACGATAGCAGTGTCCTCTTGTTGCAACGTGTCCTCGTGCAACAGTTTTATATCTTACACAAAGTTATTTGTTATGTTTTCACACAAGCGATCATTGCACCTGCACAAGCCCCTGTTGCCTTTAGGCAACAAAACGACCCGGTTAGTTGCAGTAAAAGCTCTTGGTTTGGGTTAAAATGACTACGGACGTGGCATTACTTACGTATTGAGGTTTTATGACAAATAAGTCAACGTTGACTTCTGGATTTATATGGCTACTACTGGTAAGTACTGGGCTTTTTGTCTCACTCGTCCAACCCGACCTCGTCCCCACGTCGCTCTTTATACTACGTCACCCTTCCTGGCTCACCATTATGCATTTGTGCATTACTTATTGTAGGTATTTGAACAGTGTATGCAAAAGGCCTGCTTGTAGCAGAAAACACAACAACCTGTGGATGTGTGGTGACGTAGAAAAATAACTTTAAACTGCAGACTGTATAGAAGAAGGGGACACTGTGATGTCACCCATTGGTTTGCGGACTGCCTTGATTTTGGCATTTTGCTGTCGCCATCTTGGTTTTTTTAGCAACCAGAAGTGACACAAAAGAGTGGAGCTAACTACAACCGAACGCTGAGTTTTTTTAGTCGACCAAGATGTTACAAATTACCTTTCATGAACTTGGAACACACTGTGAAAATGTTTTAATACGAACACAAAGCACTCACAGACCGGACAACGCTACAATAGTGACCTGTCAATTACCGTGTAGCCCCGCCCCTAAAGCATCCCCTGCTTTATGGTCTGTTTGACTCTAAATGGAGCATAATGTACTAAATGAACATCATGCTGTATTGAAGAAGACTATAAACTAGAGATTGAGACCATAAACTCATGTTTACAATGTTTACTGAGGGAATAAATCAAGAGAGAAGTAGAGTCATTTTAGACTAGACTTCTATACAACCAGAGGAGTCGCCCCCTAATGGACATTAGAAAGATTGCAAGCATAAGACTCTTGGACATTAGCTTCCCTTTTCATAATCAGAGGTTTGCCACATGCTTTAAACCAATCCCAATTTTGTAAATATGGGAATTTTTTTAAAGAAGATAACAAAAGACAACATTATACAGTGTTTTGTTAGCAATGTAAATTTCTAACCTAACTCAGTCTTGAATTAACAACTTTTGCCAGCTAGATAGTTTCGCATTTTGGGAAATATGTTTATTTTCTTGTTGTCCGGGGGTGACATGAGAAGACCGCTCTCCTTCAGTAGGAGCAGCCTTTTGCAGAAGTCAATCAATCCCTGAGCTTTTGACTCAAGAACAAAGCCTCGCTTTTCAGGAAGACCCTGAGTAGGCGTCTCTATCTCGCTCTGTTAGCTCACTGTTTCCAAACAAATTGCTGCCTATCGACTCTATTCATATTTTTTGGCTGAAATAAGCAGAAGCCATTCAATACAAATCCTCCTAAATCCTCCTTTCTTGTCAATTGGTTTGGCACATCCATTGTTCTGCAGTTATCAGGAGCATACACACACACACAGAAACAGTGAAGAAGTTCACATGTCAATCTTCTCAGTGGCAAAAACAAATCAATCAATATTCCATTATAATTGTTTCCAGACGTCACGTCTCAAAACAATGAGGTAATCTGCCTGAGAAAAGAAACTGCTTCTATGGTGGGAAAGGCTTGGTTCACCCAAATAAAAACGTCTCACTTAGCTTCTTGTATCTACAGTAGCAAACACTTTCACTGGAGATATCAGTCCTCCACTGTTTTTACTCAAAATACTATTAACCAAAGAAATACATCAAAAAGTATGAAAACTGCTGATGGCAGGTTCTGGCTGAGTTCTGGTTCTTCTTGTTCTTAAAAATAAACCGACACATTTTCACTCCTCGTCAAACACCACCACTTCGTCGTCTGTGATGCTCCAGGTTCCCCACTAACATCAGTATTGGACTCCGTTCGTCACATGCATAGTAGCTTTTCAAAATAAAGGCCCATGAACGCAGGAAATGTACATTTTCCTCTCGTAACATGCATTGTGTCTTTTCAAAATAAAGGCCCATGAACGCAGGAAACGTACATTTTCCTCTCGTAACATGCATTGTGTCTTTTCAAAATAAAGGCCCATGAACGCAGGAAACGTACATTTTCCTCTCGTAACATGCATTAGGTCTTTTCAAAATAAAGGCCCATGAACGCAGGAAACGTACATTTTCCTCTCGTAACATGCATTGTGTCTTTTCAAAATAAAGGCCCATGAACGTAGGAAACGTACATTTTCCTCTCGTAACATGCATTGTGTCTTTTCAAAATAAAGGCCCATGAACACAGGAAACGTACATTTTCCTCTCGTACCATGCATTGTGTCTTTTCAAAATAGAGGCCCATGAACACAGGAAACGTACATTTTCCTCTCGTAACATGCATTGTGTCTTTTCAAAATAAAGGCCCATGAACACAGGAAATGTACATTTTCCTCTCGTAACATGCATTGTGTCTTTTCAAAATATTTTTTGTTTTTATTAGTATACATGTTAACTTAAAGAATTAAGTTTAGACGATGAAAATACTCAGGCTTCTAGAAAAAATGTGGGTTCAATAAAGTGTGTAGATTTAGTAGGAGTGTTATAAGCAACTGGAATTAAGTACGTTTATTAATAAAACAGATTTTCTCACAATTTTTTCATTTTTCTATAATTTTATATAACCTTTATTTAGCCAGAATAATATGGCAACGTAAAATAGTTTTATAAACAAGCACCACATAAAAAACAGAAAAGTTGCCAAAAGTAAAAAATTAAAACATTGAAAAACAACAACTCTAACATAAAAGAGACATCCGATTAAAAACCAACTAGACAATTGCATTGTGCAAACAATTTTCATCCAGTGTCAGACGACGTAAATTCAGTGCTCATATGATCTTTGATTCTTTTTTTTTTTTTTTTAATCTTTCACAAGGATTACATAATCTAGTTCAAAATGTTTCTGTAGCTCACACCAAGATGAGGATTCCAGACATTTTAAAGGCAGAAACTGGGTGGGTTCTTGGAATGACGCATTTAATTTGTCCGCATTGCTGAAGGTTGCAGCTAATTGCAGATTTTTCAGTAGAGAACAGAGAAAAGGAGGCACTAATGTGGCATCATACAGAACATAAGTTGATGGGGGAACAAACTTTCTCGACCCGTACCAATGTAGTGTTATCAAACAGGCTCAGAGCTGGATACTGCGTACAGGCAAAAGCTCGGTGCAACAAGGTTCTGTAAGGGAGCCCGACCTAGAGGAAGTGAATACATGCTATAAACAACCCTGTGTGTGTATGTGCAGAATGCAGAGACGAAGACAACTTCCATATTCACAGCGCATAATGTTCACTCGCGTCTCTGCCAGCTCTCCAAAATCCTGTGTATCCTCCCACGGCACGGCGTGGATACCTTCATTCATTTTTTAGGTGTCGCAACAAAGAGTTTAAAAAAGTGACAGACCTTCTGTGTTCTGGTGAGCTGGTCCACAAAGAGTGAGATCATGTGGAGAATACCTGACAACTTTTCTAGGGTATGAAATGCTCATTTAGGGACATTAGGGGACAGTTAGGATTGATAAACACTGGATATCATTGTCAAATATGTTCGTATGTATTCTATTGTTTCACCCATAACTGTTCCCCCTCCATCAATAATTCATTGTACACTCACCTGTCAGACATATTGTTTGACTGTTTACATTTCAAGCACCAGAAATGAATTCTCTTTTTTACTTCACCGAGTTAAATGCAGACATCCATATTTAAAAAAAAAAAAACTGCACAAATGAAACCAAGTCTATATCTGAATGGCTAAGAATGATGTCAACAGCACTTATGGATGTAGTGACAGGAAGACTTTCTTCCTTCTCAGAAGTCTGACACATTCCTGAGCAACGCACACACACACCCACACACACACACCCACACACACACACACACACACACACACACACACACACACAGATTAATGAAAGGCTGACAGAGAGAGAGAGAGAGAGCTGTACAAGTTGCCATAGGCTATAACTCATCCAGTGTTGACTCACTTCTCACCAAGAGTCTGACTTCGTCACATAACATTTTAACCTGAGCTGCGCGTTAAACCCGGCGAAGCGGATGAATCTGACCGCCCGTCTCAAGGTGAGTGAAGTTTAATTTGTATCTGTCGTGTCCGTTTCAAAGTTTTAGTTTTAACTCTTAAAATACAAATGATTCTAGTAAAGTTTGCTCTTCACATTCAGGACTACTTTCAGTGGATTAACACCACAAAACATCAGACGTTATTTGTGAGGTCAAACGTTACGTTCTGAAGTCTTTAGATTTAACGGCGGTAAAGCACTGAGTAAACAGAGACGTCAGACTGAAGAGAGACTCGTTAGTCATCACTGACCACAAATCTGTCATAGAGCACAAACTCATTTCAGATGTTGGCAGCCAATCAAAAGAGCGTTATCAGTTGTTATTGCTACCATTCAATATGCTTTAGACACTTAGGCCATGTTGTAAAATTGAATGTAAAACTCAATGTTGTGATTTGAAAACAACAACATTCGATTTATTAAACTCCTTGTGTCTCATTGGTGGAAGTCCAGAATGTGTTTGTTTATCAGTCATTTTACCTGTTGACAGTAACTAAGTACATTTACTCAAGTACTGTGAAGTACAAATTTGAGGTACTTGAACTTATACCATGTTCTACTTTTACTTCACTTGACAGAAAATATATTTGCGTGTAATCCACGTAATCGTGAACCAGAAAATATCAAGAGCGTTCTGCTGTGGGAGGAGATCGGGGACGGATGGGTGAGTCCAAAATCACCGGACTTTCACCCAGGACTCCACTGTTAGTGTGTCACGCGTGAAACCAGATGTCGATGTTAATTTACTCGTCATATAAGTTCCCATACTCAAGTATTGCCACATCCATAGTTATTTGAACCCAAGCTACGGTCATTAAACCCGAGCCTGGAGCAATGCTTTCAAACTGAACAGGTCCTTGATGAGTCCTGGTACGAAATGAGTGGGAACCCTGAATGTCTTTAATTCACAAAAATCTAAATTGCATCCAGAAAGGCCTCCAAAAGGAAACAATGCTTGGTAGAGAACAAAGTGTACTGCGTGTGAGTTGACTCCACCTATATTGTCCTGTGCTTTGTGCTGTGTAACATAATTAGTGAACGCGTAATCAATACCAGAACAAGTGGAGCCACGGGCCTGCATTCTTTTTCAGTTATAATAAACTATGACAAATAAATCCCTTGAAAAGCACCGGAGCCTTGGCCTTAACTTCTGCTCGCTCTCAATAAAACCCAGAGTTTATCACTCTCTAAAATGGTTTTATGTCAACAAGTTCCGTTCCCCACGGTGTTGTCGAGGAAAGGCCACAGACATGCTCAGCCAGGTCCCAACAGCCGCACTGAACCGCCGGAAATGAGCCAATTTACCGCTGGAGCTTCACAGGTGCCAAGAATTAAGCACACTGATTGCCCGAGGAGACGGTTATCTTAAAAGATAAGACCGGTGTTAGTTTATGTTTCTATTTTTATCAACAAATTCCATCATAAGACCCAACCCAACAATTAATATATAATATAATGTGAGATTAGAAGAAGGTGATGGGAAAGCTATTAGTTTTACGGGTATTTGGGCATAAAAAAACTAGTATTGGACTTATTTAAATTATGATCTGATGATGACGCTACATCAAGACTCTGGGGATCGATAATTATTGCATTCTGTAGGGGAACATGGACGTCTGTACCAAGTTTACTGGCAATCCAGCCACTATGTGTCAAGTGATTTCATTCTAGAACAAGTGTGAACTGACAGCTGATCAGGCAACCGATGCCCAACGTTGCTAGAGGCACACACTCCTATGATGTGGCTTAAAAGATAAAATAGGCACAAAGCCTAATCCTGTCATCGCCTACATGTTTCATGGACGTGACATCGAGTACGTTGCTAGTGCAATCCCTGAGACTGATGGGTAGAACTCATGAAAGAGCTGCTTTTTCATTACCACCACTTAAGTGCCCTTTAGCAATACATACAATGGTTCTTATGATATTTTACAATATTTCTCTTTTTTAGTGCATTTTCTTATGATTGTCCAGCAACACAGGTCAAATTCCCTTTGTGTTATACATACAGTAGTTTCAAAATAAAAACTTCTGTCTTCACAGGCAAAAATTGGTTTCGGCAACAAAAAGTACTTTGTTAGGTTTAATCAACCAATGTGACCGTTATTCAACCGCTTAAAACAAGTTGGTAAGACAGTGTGTGTGCTACCGTGTGATTTGACAAAATAACCAAGAATAGCCTGTTGAAAAGATCGTGGTTTGCTTGCTATGAGTCATTTTATAATAACAACTGCTGACATCCAATCCTGCGGCTTATACGTCATGCGTCATATACAGAGGCAGTGGGCAAAAGTGCTGCCAGCACATGTCAATGAAAGAGCTGTTTGCCGCCGGCTATTGACTGCTGGGTAAACATCACACACGCTGATGGAGCTCCGAGCTCGACTCAGATGACGCCGACCGCGGCGTATTAGAAAGATATCATAGTTTAATCAATAATAGAGCCCTTTATTGATTCTCTCATAGCCTGGTTGTTAATTCAGCGCAGGACTAGCGCCTCACAATGGAGCTCAAACTGCAGCGTGTGCTGCGTTGGGTCGCTATAAACCACATAGTCCCACGATACGGTATTAGAGTGTATGACTGCCTGCAGAAACCCCTTAGTCCTCCTGTGAGCTGTGAACGCGGTAAAGTAAGTACATGTGTTAAAGCTAGACGAGGATTGTTTGTATCCAGACATCACGACGAAGAAAACTTCATTTATTTTCCCAGTCATACATATTTGGCGCTGGAGAGCAGCAGCATGGGCACATCGGACTGATTTTCAAAGGGGCTAATTAAGTGTTCTTAACAGGTGGTTGATTTGCCTTAGACCCCTGCGCTCAAACACATCCAACCCTCTGACCTAACTGTCGGCGGATTTGTTGCATTGTGGGTAATGTATAGGTGCCAGGATTTGACAAAGAATCGGTACGCATGGAATAAAACAGGTTTTGGTCTTGTTTTTTTAATCAAACTGTCAATCGAGAGACAACATTTTCTGTCACTGAATTTATTGTGAAGGACAGGGAGTGTACCTTTCAAACAATGGGACTTGCTGTCACACTGAAACATTTCCAGTAGTTTTTCCTCTTCCTTCTGACTTCTTTCCTCGCGACTGACTCAGGGAGATTAAGTGTCAATTTGCATCCTTGTGTTGCAACACCAGATCAGCTGGGTGCATTCATGAACAATGGCATCGTTGCCAGGCAGGTTTTAAACGTGACAGGATTTCTGAATCTCTCGGACATATTTTCCCTCTTCTCCGCGCTCCCAGGCGTCTCTGCACCTCGTACTGTAGAAACCTGGCAGCGGGCCGAACCTGCATTGTGAAAGATATTGACCGGGAGAAGGGGCCACATGTTTTGCGAGCGTACGCTGTAAGCCGCATGTGTAGGTCTTACAGATCGTATGACCCAGAAATCTTAAAACCCTAAATGCGTGTTGACGCTGATGTGATTGCAACGTGCCCTTTTACCTCTGAAGCTGGGGAAAATGATAACCAAGGTTGAAACAGAGGACAGCCTGCAGCTTAGCCAACCTATAGTGCACGTTCCTTTGACAGATAAGGCTGCATGCACCACAGAGAAGGAAACTACACGCACATGAGTCAACTAGTAAATCCAATCCCGACACACCCTCCTGCCGGAAAGGTTAATATCAAACCAGCTGGAGGCCACGCGTGCACATTTCCGGATTCCAAACTCCATTCCAGTTGGTATTATCATGCATTATTGCACCATAACGTCTTCCAGGAATACAACACCATTTGGCTGTTTTTGTATTCCTGTAAAGACAAATTAAATAAATGTAGGTAAAAAGGATTTCTTTGCACAATCCCTCCTTTGTTGTTTTTGTCCTCTTCTTCTTTTTCTTTTTCTTTTTCGTTTTCATGGCAAAGCAGCAAGAGACGCGTACGCCACCGACTGGAGTCGTCCGATCGGTCAGCAAATTTTGGGCTGAAGTTGACATTTGTGAGCGAGACATTTTGTCTAAAAACAGTGGCGCAAGATCACAAAGACAAGAGACTGCATCAACTTTCTGACAACGTCACATTACTTATCACCAGTGACTACTTACTGGAAAAGATTAGAGGTAATAGTAACATTCAAAAGTTGCCACTAACGCCCTAAAACCCGTTTATTTTTAAATAGTCCGGGACAAGATTGTATGGATTCCCAAAGCTTCGTTATTGCCGAATATTACAAAATCATTTTACAACAGTGCATTTCATGAGCTGACTTTCTCTCGGTCAATATTATTGATGGTCATGTAATCTGCCGTCAATTTCCAGGCACAGCTGTCCACCGTTGGCCAGATTAGATAGCCGAGGAGCGTTTCTGGTTTTCCTCATTGGAGCAGCGTCACGGCTGCTGTTTTTCTCACCCAGACAGTGTTTACGTATATGTGTGTGTCGAGGAAGGAAGACGATGACCACACAGTAAACACAGGGTGACAGTAAATCATTCTAAGCGTATTGTTTTTGTATGTGCCATCTTGTAGTCATCCAGAAGAAGCTGTGAGTCATGCATGTGAGCTGCATATCAAAACAACACCAGTCGGGACAAGAATAGATCCGGCATTTAACATCACAATCCATCCCATTCCTTATTGCTCACCTCTGTAATAAATATACATCTAATGAGGGTTTTCATGTGACAACAGAATACTGTAACGTCTTATTATGTTGTGATTCATCAAGTCTGGAAAAGCTACTCTTCCACTCAGCTTAATTGTATTTTTGGCTTCTGCAAGGCAATTTTAATATCGCTCCCATCGTGAATCAAACCGAAAAATGTTATCATATTTATTGATCTCCCACTCTGACAGCTTGGACAACCACCAGAAAAACAAAAACAAAGATTACCTAAAATAAATTTAAAAAAAGAAACAGTATAGTTCAATACTACCCACATCCGCACGGACATAAATGTTTATTCAAGCCACGTCACTTCTGGACTAGATGAAACTAACAGTGTTTGTTTAACGGGGGCTATAAAGCTTGATGGCTCCTCCATGTGAGGGCCAACACAGTGTGCAGCCTTGGACCGGCAATATAAATAGGCTTAGAAGAGGGGATTTTGAAGGAGTCTGCATTAACAGCCTTAAGCAGGAAACTATTCTTGAGCGGGTAAGTACTGTGCAGTTTATACTGCAATGAGTGCTGTTGTGTGAGGGGGGGGGGGGGGGGGGCAATGAAAATGTCTATTTTATATGGATGAGTCTGTCTTTTCCACTGCAGATGTGACGCCTGAGAGCACATAATGACTGAAGGTATACGAGTGGTCTGTGAAGTCTGTTGTCTGTTTGCGAGGTTCACATACCCTGCGGAACGAACCAAAACGTCCGTTTATTCTGCAGTGGCACATTTATGATTTAATGGCAAATGACAGAAAATGGCTCAAAGGTCTTGTAGATGATCTTGTCACATCGTGCATCTTTCATCTCGATGTCTCTCAATGCTATTTTTAGGCCTGCTTTTGGGGGTTTCTTTAAACGTGTGAATGTCCTCTCGGATATGCCTTTTGCTACAGAGGCAGGTGTTGATCACTCGCTGCCCCAGCCTTACAACACAATGCTGAGTCTCCACAACCGAGAGAGGGCCTTGAGCACACAGTCATAACTGAGCAAAAACAATATTTGACTGATGGTTTCCTGTAGTATACAAGATTAGACAGACGGAAGCACTCCGACCAGTACCTATTTACTTATATATGTGCAAATGTTTCTGTGGAGTAAAGAATATAATGCCAACATTTAATCTCTCCTTTTCTTGTCTTTTACTAGTCTGACTGATGATTTGGGAATTGCTTCATTTTAGTGCTCTCCTTCTCGGAGCACTCGCATCCCCAACTCCATCCTCGCCCCGCACCACCAACACTGACGGAGGACCCTGTCGCATACACAACTTTGGCCGGGCAGCAGACTGTCTGGGAAGACAGCTCGACAGCGTCCCGTGGAGACAATTTCCGTCCACGCTGGAAGACGTAGATCTCTCCTACAACAAACTTCAAGCTGTCCACGCTGACGACTTCCTCCGCCTCACTCAGCTTCGCATCCTGAAGCTGCAGTACAATAACATTTCACACATTGACAATGATGCCTTTAAAAACAACGCGCTACTGGAGCATCTCGACATCTTCAATAACTCCCTGCAGGAAATTCCTGCCACAGCTCTGACTCCTCTTTTGAATCTGAAAGAGCTCTACATGTCCAATAACCTTTACAAACATGCAACTTTAGCGGAAAGCTTTTCCAAATTTGTTAAACTCCAAGTCCTGTCTATGGGTGGCCCTTTGGTGATGGGTCTAAATAAATCTGATTTTCAGCCCCTGAAGAACATCAGGTTACAAGGTTTTGCAATCAAATGTTCCGCCAATCTAAGTTACTACGAGCCTGGAAGTTTAGAAGTCATCCAAACAAAGCAGATGGGCTTTGATATGGCCGTAGATCAACGGCCAAATGCTCTCCCTCACATGCTACGTGACCTCGCCAACAAGACCTTCAGTGTCATCCAATTCCGCAACCTCTTTGAGTTCATGCACTACTTGGAAGAGGAGGACATTTTCCAGGGTTTACAAGACATCACAGCCCAGCAGCTCATCTTTCACAGAGGCAAATTCAATGAGAATCTCCTCAGGATGGCTTTGATAAAGTTACAAGTCACCCCCATCAAAAGGCTGAGACTTCAGTACATCGACTTCGCCCGTTCACCCACGTTTGTTGACAGCGGAGCAGGTTCCAGCATCACAGACCTGGCACTGGATAAGTTGGATCTTTGGTGAGTATCTTCTCATTTTGGGGGGCATCATGTGCCACAAAGAAATAGAATTATTTGCTGTAACTTTTGTGTACATTTTGAAAGTTCAAATGTAAAAAGTATTCACACAAAATGATAATGATAATTCAAGTGAAACCCAAAATATGTGAGATCTTAAAACCCTGCAGTTTTTCCACAAAAAAATAAGTATTTTTGCCAATTTAACCAATCCTCCAGAGCAAGCTTCCAGAACTGAACCATTTCTAATCTAATTCCTAAAACTGACCATTTGGTTTATAGCGCATTGATGTAAAGCTGACTTGTAAAATTTCCACAATTAACTGTTAAAACAAAACACCACATATGGCACACAAAGGCAATATGTTTTTCAAATTTTCAATAATCACAAAAACTTCAAAATGATCATTGGAAGTTGGCTTTACATGTGCACTTACAGAACACTACGCATCTCTATTTCTTGTAGGTATATCAGCAATCCAGATGTGCTGCGATTTGACTGGCGCTTCACCTGGTTCAACAAAATCAAGGAACTGTCGATACAGCATGTGTACTTCAACTTTGTGCCTTGCGATGCCTGGGTTGAGATGGAAGGCGTGGAGTTTCTGGATGTCTCCAACAATCGACTGGAGAACGAGTTCATCTTCAACCAGAGGTGTGATTACAAGGGCGCCGTGCCAAATCTTCACACATTCAAAATGAGCACCAACGACCTGACCAGTTTGAACGTCTTGTCATCGCTAACGAGGGAGTTCCAGCAGCTGCAGGTGTTGGATTTAAGCAACAACAAACTGGGATCTGCCGACAGTAGTCGGGACTGTGTTTGGCAAAAAAACATCACTCGGCTTATCGCTCACCACAACCCGTTCGTGAGTGAAGCCCTCCAATGTCTGCCCACTACATTGCACTACTTGGACCTGTCCTACTGCGAACTGGACCAGCTGGACATTACGTACTTTGAGAAAGCCACAGACCTAAAAGAGCTCCTGCTGAGTGGGAATAAAATCAAATTCATCCCATCCATGTGGGAAAGTCCCTCACTGCAGCTGCTAGCTTTGGATGGGAATTCGTTTGGTCTCATAAGCAGGGCATCCTTCCAGGACATGCCTCAGTTGTCTCACTTGAGGGCAGGGAACAATCCTTACCACTGCACTTGTGAGCTCCACGCTTTCGTCCAGGACACGATGTCCAATGGAAAGGTTAACCTCACGGACTGGCCTTGGAACTACAGGTGTTACCACCCAGAGGCCTTGCGCAACACAGTCATATCCAAATTCATCCCAGGTCGAGTGGCGTGCGATATCAGACTAGTTATCGTCATCTGTGTCGCCACCACGGCAGCGGTGATCTTGATATTGATGCTCATATGCTATATTTTTGACCTCCCGTGGTACACCAAAGCCACGTATCAGATCATTAGGGCCAAGTACAGAGCTCATAAGGAAAAAGCGGCTGGGGAAGGTGGGACTTTTGCTTATCACGCCTTCATATCGTACAGCCACTCTGATGCAGACTGGGTGAGGAACCAGCTCTTGCCTTGTTTGGAGAGCAATGGGAACTCCTATCGTCTGTGCATCCACGAGAGGGACTTCATGCCAGGAAGGTGGATCATCGACAACATCATTGACAACATTGAAAGCAGTCGTAAGGTACCAAAGTGTAGTTTTGCCAGAAGACAAAAATACAGAATAAAACACAATATTACGAAGCAATAATCCATGTTTTCTTTCTGTCTTCATCCTCAGGTCATATTTGTTCTCTCCCAACACTTCGTTAACAGCGAGTGGTGCAACTACGAGCTGTACTTCACTCAGCAGAGAGCAGTGGGAAAGACCTTTGGCGACGTCATACTAGTGGTGAAGGAGCCCATGGATCCCAGCTCCTTGCCCAGCAAGTACTGCAAGCTCAAGAAGATGCTGAGTACCAAGACGTACCTGGAGTGGCCCCAGCAGGTCAGCCAGCAGGCGTTTTTCTGGGCGCAGCTGAGAGGTGTCCTGGGCAATCCAACGATGACCCGGAAGAGGACGCACAGTGCTAAGAGCAGAACATCATCCGTGGGAAACGTTTCTGTGATTTTCACACCCATGGAAGATGGGAACCCAGGAGTAGCCAAATCTAATGCAGAACCCAAGAATGACATTATTAAATGGAGTAACAATGAGCTGTCAAACCAGAGACACATCCCTGTGGTTGCAATTTGACCAAAAGGTTCGAAAAATACAAATTATACAGTATTGTCTCAGTGAAGGCCTGAACCCAGGTAACCTTTTGTGCGCCGGGTTATGCCAAAGCTGGGAGCAAAAGCCACCGTCTCATTATGATGACAATAACACGATCCCCAGCCTGCCCAACGGCATTCTGTCATGTCATCCCCGAAGGGATGGGGCTGGATGCCCTCTGCTCCGCTCTCCCTCTGAGCGCCAGCTGACAGCCGCTGAAAGGCCACTGATGGGATCTCCCGTGTCGCACTCTGTTACATTCTTGGCCCTCAGAGGTATGAGATCACGAGCGTTCCAGGGCCGTGTCAAAGGCCACGCGGGACATACAGTACTTCGCAATGGGCCTCGTGCAAGTACGAACAGATTCGTACTTCTGAGGGATTTAGGAGAACTTGCATTTTTTAAAATGGAACCATTATATCTTTATTTCAGTGACAGTACGACAATTCTCATGAACCGCATGGCGGTGCGGTGGGTAGCTCTGTCGCCTCAAAGGCGCCCTCCTGTGTGGAGTTTGCACGTTCTCCCCGTCTCAGCGTGGGGTTCTCTTCCGTGCTCTCCGGCTTCCTCCCACCGTCCAAAGACATGCAGCTTACGTTAAATGATTAATCTAACTGTGTTTGCCCTGCGATAGTCTGGCGACCTGAACAGGGCGTTCCCTGCCTTCGACCCAATGTCAGCTGGGATCGGCTGCAGCCCCCGAACAAGATAAGCGGTCAAAGATAATGGATGGATGAACGTATGCTCATTTATACACAACGTTTACGTTGGTTATTTAAACAGTCATCTGAAGTTATGAGCGTCTTGTAACGTCTTTTGATTTACACTCCATGCTAGCTCTTGAGGATGGACAATGCTTAGTGACAGTTGGTCACTTGGCAAAAGTTAAGCGCATTGTATGTCAGGTATTAGAGTTTGCACTGATGATAATTTTGAAGTCTCTCTATAGATCCTTCATGTTTCAAGTTGACTGCTCCCGTATTTAACTATTACATGTATTATCACCATTTTTTTTTTTTTACTTAGTGTCGTGTGGATGAGTTGAGTTCACACTATGTCCTTTCTCATCTCTTTTCACGTTCACGTGCGGTATTGAGTCAGTGTTATGTAACAATTTAAAGACAGGTTTACGTTTCAAAGTTGTTTGTACAGTTTGCAAATGGCCAGTAGATGACACCCTTGAACTCATTATTGTCTGGTTGCAGCCCTGCAGAGAGAGAGAGAGAGAGAGAGAGAGAGAGAGAGAGAGAGAGAGAGAGAGAGAGAGAGAGAATACTGTGAGAAATATAAGGATTTAAGAGGTTTTCTTTGATCTTTTTAGCCATATACTCTAAATCTGCCACATACATGTTGGAGGAAAAGTTGTTGTGCAATACCAGGTGTCTCACGTCCACGTCCGTCCACTGTGGATCTCTGTGGATCTCTGTGGATCTCTGCGGATCTCTGCGGATCTCTGTGGATCTCTGCGGTTGGCTTTAAAAGCAGGAACCGGAGACGGTGACTTTGGTTCCCCCACACAAAAGAGAGATGAAAGGCTTCCTCTCACACATCCAGGCGGTCTCAGTTAATCAAGTCAAAGGAAGGGTTTCATCTTCACTTCTACCTCAAAACAGAGAACAGAACATCTGGCTCTGATCTCAGAGAGCTTCAGGTTCTCATTAATAATGAAGCCAAATGTGAAATTTGGGTCAAGATAATGTATTGTAATACAATATTGCGTTATGTTTTACTTTTCTGAGCCTCTGATGATCTCATACTGTAATACTGCCGCCTTCTTCTTATTTGCATTATTGTGTCAAATGCTCTTTGCTTTTTTTGAGAAATGGGGCTAATTTTTAACGAGAAGCATGCAAATATCCATAAAGCCTTTATATTGGTGATCTGGAGATACCGATGTAAATCAACTTTGCATTCTGTGACAAGAGGACTTCAGGTGTCTGCTTCTGCTTAGTGGCACTTTGTTTGAATGACGTTGGGTTTATTTGAATCATTTTATATTGAAGTAATGTTTATTATACATGTAGAAATGTGGATTGTGATGAAAAACTAGGATTTCTATAAGAGAGATATTTTTATTTTACCCAATATTGAAATATTTTTCTTCAAATAATAAAGATGTCTTTGGGGGTTTATTTCCAGGTGACATTAATGAAATAACTAATTAAAGTCAGAAATAAGTTGGAGTCAGTCCATGTGTCGGTAGGAGGAGTGCTGACTTCGTACTTCTTACCCTTATATGGTCATAATCCGCGTTATTACAGCTGTGCTTCTCCTGCCGTGACAATAGGAGCTGCGACAATGAAGCGCGCGTGGTTGCCTTTCATGGCCCGGCGGCTCACCGGGTAGGGGGAGGGGGGAGGGGCTTATCTGATTCGGCCTCATTTGCGCACAGGTGAGAGGAGCCCTTATAACGGATGAGACGAGAGCTGAAGCCACTTCCTCCAGCAGCTGTCAGCGTTCAGGTGAGTTTAATTCCTCAAAATAACTTTTATTAATAAGAGCTGGCAGATCTGCGAGGTGAGAGTTCAAAATGAATTCTGCCAACTAGGAAACGCTTTTTAATTATTAGTTTTCACATTTATTTTATTGTGGAGTGGCATCTGCAGTCTGGTTGTTGACAATTTCCCCCCAAAATAAAAGCTCGTGCTTTAGTCTCGGTCTCTGTTAATTAACACCCGCTTCTGCATTTGACATTTCAAAGGTTTTTAATTAGCTCCCCGATCGCAGCGGGAGTGACTGATTAACAGCAATCATGGAGACTAATCGAGAAGTGATGGAGCACTCACTTCTGTCTCTCTAACCGCAGAGAGAGAGAGAGAGAGAGAGAGAGAGAGAGAGAGAGAGAGAGAGAGAGAGAGAGAGAGAGAGAGAGAGAGAGAGAGAGAGAGAGAGAGAGAGAGAGAGAGAGAGAGAGAGAGAGAGAGAGAGAGAGAGAATTCACGCGCTCTCACGCAGACAGACAGCCCTGCATTATGTATGAAAGCGCGTCTCTTCTCATAGCTGAGGATCATCAGACAATCAAGTGTATAGATACGAATCACCAGACATTCAAAATGATGAAATATGACACACACCGTTAATCCTTCAGGTGGAGTTCATGCGAGGTAACGCAAGAAGTGTGTGTGTGTGTGTGTGTGTGTGTGTGTGTGTGTGTGTGTGTGTGTGTGTGTGTGTGTGTGTGTGTGTGTGTGTGTGTGTGTGTGTGTGTGTGTGTTGCCCTGCATGCAGGAGGTCCGTCTCTTTTGTGCGCCATGGTTCACTGAGGCCTCCATGTGGCAGCTTCCGTCTCGGGTGTCTGATGGTGAAAGGGCGGGAGGTGCAAGTTTAGATATTTAAACTGTTTCAACTCCTCCACCTGCGTTTTATTGTGGGTTCACTCTGGTTTAGGCAACAAAAGCACTCGGTTATTTTAAGTCAAACCATGATGATTTTCCAGAACTATAACCAAGTAAATGCAAGTATGGAAAACACCACTAACTTCTAAATAAGGACCCAGGTTTGGACATGAACGCTGGTCTAATGATAGTCTTGTATTAACTACCTCTCGTGTGTGTGTGTGTGTGTGTGTGTGTGTGTGTGTGTGTGTGTGTGTGTGTGTGTGTGTGTGTGTGTGTGTGTGTGTGTGTGTGTGTGTGATCACACTCCTGGTGCGTTTAATAGTAATCTGATTAGTTTAGTTACTCTAAAGCTTGGTGAGTCTCATACAGATGCAGAAGAAGTCGTGTGCTGAGTCATATTTTTTTTTTTTTTTTTAAATGGTTCATATGGTAATAATCATTACACTAACACGCAATCAAGAGAGTCGGTTAGGCCTCCAGTTAAAGCTAACCCACGAGCCTAGTTAGAAGAACAATGATCTGAACTGTAGGAGTGATATTGGTCCTATTTTAGAAATGAGAAATAACACATTCTTCATGCAGATGGACTAAATGATGTCACTTGAGGGTTGAGAAGCAAACGAATGAGGAGATCTTTGTGTTCCTCATGAAGCGTTGCATGTTTCCTGCTGACTGTTTCACTTTGAGGAGGTTAGTGAGTTAGTGAGTTAGTGAGTTAGTTAGTTAGTGAGTTAGTTAGAGGCATGGGGAAGGCCTCAGACATCTATGACGATGTTTAGTGGGATTTATTCTCAATATTTTAGGATGTTAGTTAGGACATATTTGTTAAATAAATCTAGTGCTGGTTGGTGTAAATGCCACCAGTACGCACTGGTCAACTTAGAGAACAGTGTAGCGAGTAGGAATACGCTTATTTGCTCTTTTTTTTTTTTTTTTTTTTTTTTTTTTTTTTTTTTTTTTTTTTTTTTTTTTTTTTACAATCCGTTAAGGGTACAAGAATAAAACTTTAAAAATCAGCAATAACAATTTAGTGATCCAACTTTTAATTCTTGCTTTGCTCTACATTCATGTTAGTGGAGTAAAGGTTTTAAAAAAGGCTTTCAGAAGTGGAACCTTTTTATTTGTATCACTTGAGATGAAGCATTTTTTTTAGTTTCCCCCGCGCTGCCTGAAAGGAACGGCGTCTCTACTGACAGAAGTCGATAGTCTGACAGATTAAACTGGTGCAGTGGAGCTTCACAGATACAATCGTTCCCATGGTTCCTCGGGGCAAGTCTCCTTATTTCATCTCCAATTGTTTTACTTTCAGGAAAAGTTTTCAGTGCATTTAAAAAAAAAAAACACCATTTACTCTGCCCTTCATCAGTAATGTCTGTGGTTACTGCAGTACAACTTTAGTTTTTTGTCATTCGATCTTCCTGCTCTCGGAGCTAAAGGAGGCAGCTGGTCCTCTGCGTTCAGCTCTTTATCACACTCTGATTGATCGAACGCGTCTTAAATTACTACTTTTGCTGAAATGCCATTTTCCTCATGACTTCTACTAATCTGTAATAAAACAGTTCTTTCTGTGTTTGTCCTTTCAAGGCATTAATTGTGAGACTACAAAATGACTTCCCAACTGCAAATCGCTGTGGAGGGCCTCATCAATGTGTTCCGCAGCTATTCTGAAAAAGAAGAAGGAGGAGACAAGTACAAGCTGAGCAAGGCGGCGCTGAAGAACCTGTTAGAGGGGGAAATCGCTGACTTCCCGGCAGTGAGTATCTTCAACTTGACTTGACTTTTAACAACACTAATACAATGTACAAATTACATACCAGGAAGGTACTACTGTTGAATCTAGTCTCTTTATTCCACTGTTCTAGGTTGTCAAACCTTAACTGTTATCGTTAAATCTCCGAACCATGACTCAGAGAACCTGCGTCTTTTGTCGATATGAAAAGCTCATTCTGATCTAACTAGAACTACTGCTAGTATTACTTATAAGGTCTGTATCATTTTGGGAAGGTCTAGAGGGGATTTGTTAAAACGGAGAAGATTCTAGATCCAAGATGAAGCTGACAGAAGGGCGACTCGGTGGGAAAAACCTCGGTCACAAATCCTGCTACTACAGCGCCACGGATCAATAGATGGGCACAGTCAGGCTACTGATGTTACAGAACCGGGCCCGGGTCGTTCTGACTTTGACCGTCCCCAGTCAGATGAAAGATCTACTCATGGGGGGGATGACAGGGTAACGTCACTAGAACTTCAGATTAATAAGGCTTGGAAGTGGGAGGTGCCATCAGGATTTGATCTCGCAAAAACAAACTCGCTCTCTTTTTTTTTTTTTTTTTTTTTTTTTTTTTTTTTTGTACAAATTTTCATCCCAATGCTTCCGTTTCAGGACAGCAAGGACTCCAAGGTGGTTGATAATATTTTCACCACACTGGATGAAAACAAGGACGGCGAGGTGGACTTCCAGGAGTTTGTCGTTCTGGTCGCTGCACTGACCGTCGCCTGCAACGAGTTCTTCAAAGACTGCAAGGAAAGCGAGGCGTGCCCTTGTCCTAAGAAAGTCTAATATTTAACTTGTATCAATAATGTAACAATTTCCATACATTTAAGTCATATTTAGGGAATTGGCTTAATCACAGCACCTTGTAATGACTCGGATGTGTCCTTCAAGTCTTCCATCTCAATAAAGATGTCGTCCTGTTTTTACACGTCTCGTCTTTTTAAGATGCAAGCTGGACTGATTATTAATAATCGCTTTATAGATGATTACAGAAGTGTGGTCCAGATTGAGTCACGCTGCTGCGTCGTGACACCTGAGTACTACAAAACCAGACCACATGTGGCACAACGTTGAGCACCACCCGGTGTCTGATGGGTGTAGTTCACGTCGAGGTCCTGACGTCATCTCGTTACAGCCGCTCGTCCAGCTGCTCTGTGCCGTCTGTTTTATTGTGAAAGGGGGGGAAAAAAAAAAAGACGCTGGCACAATAAATGAGGTCAGTCCTGGAGGCTGAGAGACGCTCCTTCATTCAGACACAATATGGCCATTCATTTGAGAGAGAGAGACAGAGAGAGAGACTTTGAGCAGCAGATAAAACGCTTATTGAAGCGGCACACTGAGCTCATGTGAGCTGAGAACATTTGCAAACACTTTGAATTTGTCCCGACAAGGTTGCGTTAAATTCAAACATCGGTTGTTAAATGACTCCGGGTTTGACCTTTTTCTCCACAGAGGGATTCAATGATTCACTTCCTGTGAAATGAGATGCAAAATATTGAGCTGCCTTTTGAAAGTTATGCAATTTGCATTATAGGGAAAAACTCAAAGGGTTATGTCACCTACAGATGTAGTAATTTTGCATATTAAACATTCAACTTTCAGCAAAAGTTAGGGCAACACTAAATGACTTGTATACCGTTTCTAGTCACCATTACACAGCAGATCTCCTGGCAAAGAGTCTTCAGTTTCCCCAGAACCAAAAGATCCAGTTAAACCCCGACAACGCGCGTATTCTTCAAAACATTTGGTTTATCTGAAGAGCTCTTTGCTTAAAGACTGACGGATGAAGTGTCACTGAGGATGTTGACCCCGTTTCTCCAAAACCTCTCATTACAGCGCGGCCGGTCGGCTTCGTAAGAGTCCCACCTTGACTTTAAACTGCATCACTGACATGTGACAGACTGCGTTCCGTCAACACGAGCGGAGCAACGACGCTTTTAAGATTAAAGCGTCTGGAGGAACTCAATCTGGGCCCATGCTAAGTTGTGAAGTGCAATTAATTATGAAGCAGCAGCTTGTCTGATGTAAATAACACATGTTCTAAAGTAGCAGTATTATAAATCACGTGGAGTATTTGTTCTCTATTACTATTTTAGAGATTAGATATTTCAGTCAAATATAATTAGGATTATAACTATGATTAGTTCTAGTAATTATGAAGTTTCCAATTTTAAAAAAAGTTATTGCGATGTTTAAAAAGGTATGCAGCATTGAGGGGAATCAATTGGCAAAAACGGAGTAAAATGTATCGTGTGTTTTAAGTATTTAGTCGCCTAAAAAATAAAAAAGTAAATCTTAGCTGCAGTGTTTTGACTGCAATTCATGTGCTTGTGGTCACCTGTTGCAACACTGTAAAACTATATCACAAAATCTCTACCAAAACACTTCACCTGTCTTCGGATGTTAGTCCTTTTCCTAAATGAACACACGACTTTAACCGCTTCTACTGTTTCACACGACAGACTTCCGTACTTTGAAAGAAGGTGAGGCCTTTCGGGTGACCGTAGCTAAGTGGAGAGCAGGGCCGCCTTTCAATCAGAGGGTCGGTGGTTCGATCCCCGGCTCCTGCTCTACTAGTCTCGTGTCAATGTGTCCTTGAGCAAAGACACTTAACCCCAGAATGTCTCCCGCAGCTGCGTCTACGGTGTGTAGATAGATACTGAATTGTAAGTCGCTTTGGATAAAAGCGTCTGCTAAATGACTGTAATGTAATGCATTATACTGCAGCGTTCAGGGTTGAAGAAGCTCGGCAGCCCCGTCACCGAGAGAAAGTGTTAATCATAACTTTATATATTTATGTAGCGCCTTCAAAAACAGAGTCTACACAGTGCAAAGCAAAAGGAAGGCAATGAAACAACAGAAAGCTGAACAGTGAGAGCAAACATCACAACATCACATAAAAGCCAGTCTGTAAAAATGGGTTTTAAGAATATTATATCGCAGTACAACAAAACGAGAAAGACCAGCAAGTGTTGGGGCGTCGGATGGGTCTAACACACATCGGACCTCTACCCAGGAGACTGCAGGTTCCTGTGTGACACCAGAAGTAAGAGTTTGCGGTTGTTACGTAGTGAAACGTGTCATTTTAACACAACCCATGATCTTGTTTCAACCCAAACAAGTCCTGTGATACGAGACTGAGCCGACACATGTTTAATAAAACATATTTTTGGTTCAGAAACGTATTCTCAGAGGTAATGAAGAGCACTGTGGATATATATATATATATATATATATATATATATATATATAAAGAGCAGTTAGCAGGAGGACCTACTGCTGACGTCATGCCTTCCTCTCAGTCACGCTGCTCACCCAGCAGCTGTGCTCCTCCTGTTTGGTGCTGAAATGAATAACGCTCATTCACCGGCGCTTATTCATCAGACACATTACGGTTGTTCACTTCAGAGGAAGAGTGAGGTCACTTTGACTATCGCGGGCCAAAGACAGACAGTTTATTGAAGCGGCACGCTGCAGGCAACGGAGGATTTGAAGCAATTGTGAGAGCATTTGAATAAGTCTCTGGGTGGAGCTACTCCTTGTGTTGACAGTGGTACATCAGGTGCTAAATGACTCCTAGTTTGATACTTTCTCCAGAGTGAATAATGCATTTTCTACTCAAAAGATGGAACTGCTTGTGCATAGAATGAATCCTAAGAAACACTCATAATGCATCTCCTGATCCAGTGAATCATTTTGATCATGATGCATTTTAAATTATTATGAATTATCAATTGATCAGTTTGGTCTTCAATAGCTAGAAATCCAATTTCAAGCATTCAAGAAGAATAGTTCTTCATCATCACTGGAGCTCCACTTGTCAGGTTTTATCCAATTATTTTCCTGGGAATGAGTTCTTCTTTCCTGTTAAAAGTTAGATGAGATGATTGATAGTTAAGATGTGGAACAGCTTTCTCTTGGTCCTTGAGGTCAAGAAGTAGTCCCATGTGTAACCCCTCTTAAAACCACAACTTGTAGTTTTTACACTTTTGTTTTTTCTATAAAATAAGCAAACGAGATGTAACCAGGCGGCAACTTCCGGTTCTGCAGAGTGAAGCCAAAGCTTTGTGTGTCTTAAAGCTGCATTCTCTCTAGTGTCCACCAGGGGGCGACTCCTCTGGTTGTATAGAAGTCTAGTCTAAAATGACTCTACTTCTCTCTTGATTTATTCCCTCAGTAAACATTGTAAACATGAGTTTATGGTCTCAATCTCTAGTTTACAGTCTTCTTCAATACAGCATGATGTTCATTTAGTACATTATGCTCCATTTAGAGTCAAACAGACCATAAAGCAGGTGATGCTTTAGGGGCGGGGCTACACGGTGATTGCTATGACAGAAAACACCACGGCCAGTGTAGCTGGTGATACATTGTAGTTGCCATTAAAATAATCCATTAATACAA
Source organism: Cebidichthys violaceus (assembly GCF_023349555.1). Taxonomy (NCBI): domain Eukaryota; kingdom Metazoa; phylum Chordata; class Actinopteri; order Perciformes; family Stichaeidae; genus Cebidichthys; species Cebidichthys violaceus. Next base: position 104,004 of record NW_027176683.1, read on the forward strand.
GGTTCTAAGATGTAAGTTTCTTCGTCTCCCTGAGGTATATAGAGAGACATGAGAGAGAAATGTCACATTGTTGAAAGCTCTCCTCCTGACATTCTACTCTAAAAATATCTAAAAAGATAAATCCCCAGCAGGCGGAGAGGTGGAATTGGCACCGCACAGCCTCGCATCCTTTTGTATTCATTAACACACGCAAACGGCGAATTAGCATCCAAGGTTGAACGCAGCCCTCAAAAAGAAAAAAAAAGAAAAAAAGGACCGCACACAATGCAGTCTGGAGCAACTCAATACTCTCTCACAAAGTCTTGTTCAATTATGTAACGGCAGCTTGTCTGACAGCCGTTTATGCAGAAACTCCTCAGAAGCCAAAGCTCCGGTGGCGCGACGCTGCGGCCGTGAGCAGAGACCGTAAAATGCAAAGCAGCGTTCGTGGAACTCGAGATAAGAGAGACGATGCCTCAGAAGGGCGGAACGTCGTGGGAATCGACCAATCAGCAGCTTCATAACCCACGCGTTAATAAGTGCCATCAAGCGTCTGGAACGGCAGACAGTGAAATCCCGTAACGATGTATATCCCTGCACCCGGCAGCTTCAAAGTGAAAGTCAATGAGCAACGAGCGATAATGCAAGTTCACCGAGTCGAGAACTCTTGTGACTCCAGAGTGTCTGGATAAGTCAAGAGAACAACTTGTCTTCTACAGTTCAGGGTTGAAAGGCATCAAGGTGAGCCGGTGGGAATAACCGTGAAAGCAAACAGCCGTCATTAATCTTTGTATTGTCAACAAAAATCTATTATTATATTCAAATACATATTTTTTTCAAAGGCAAGCAGGCAGGAGCCTTAAGAGGTTTGGGGAGGTTATGGCTGAGCTGGACCAGAATCTGGACGGCCCAGTGAACTTTGAAGAGTTTCTTGAGATCAGCATGAGTCAGCAATTTTTTTTGCAGTTTTAGTTCCTTTGCTTGAAGTCGATGTGTTTTCGCTCAGAGGTCTGAAATGAGGTCTGTGTTTAACACAAGCTAATGTTTTGTCGTACAATTTAAAATACATCAGTAAAAAAAAAAAACATTTGTGTTTTGAATCTTTCACGTGTCTTTGAATAAAAGTTGCTAAGAAGAGTCTGAATGAGACGACAACACGTCACCACTATCATGAACCTGTTTGCCACAAAAAATAAATAAAAATAAAACAACTTGGTGTCCTTAAAGGTGCAGGACTCCAATTGGACTTTGCATGCGGTACGACGACTGACCAGCAGAGGGCGACACAGACCTCACAATGACCATCCGCCCTCACAGATCCACTGTGATCATATCAACTTTACTCTTTGGTTTGGAAGAGTTTTGCGTGGATGGATGGATGGATGGATGGATGGATGGATGTGGACGACATCAACCGTTTCCCCCAAAACCCCTCGTGTTTTTACAGAAAATCAAACAAAAGATGAAAAGTAACACACATGATTCACATGGATGCAATTCCCATGGCTCATTGAGTTTCATATCTTTGCTAAAACAGACTGGAGACAATTAGTATATCTCCAAAGTTCTGACTTTTACTGGGCGGTAGCAACCGGAAACACAACAAAGCGCTGCATAAACTGAAGAGAAGCCGAGAGCAAGAACTCTGGCAGGAAATCTGTGGCCGAGTCCTGCCAGAGGAGGGTCACATGTACTCCCACATGCTGACGAGCTGATTGATCGGAGCTGTGCGAGTCCTGATTGCAAGGCAGCTGCAGAGACTCTCAGGGTTTTTTTTGGGGGGGGTTACATTTCTTCCATGAAACTATATCATAATGAGAATTGATTTGAGGCATAGCTGGCATCATGTGCAGCACCAGCCACACCGTGATGTTGACGCAGGCCGACGGTGCGTTCTTTACGACCGAAGGTTGTGCAGGAAATGGATCTTATTAACAGTGAGAGTCACCGAGAGATTCAATATCCTGACTCTGCTGGTCTGGAGCGACGGCTTCGTTAGAAAGTGTTTACACACTGTGTGTGCTCTGACATCGCGGCGTAATAAAGCTGCATTCAAAGAGTCGTATGTGTGAAACCAATCTCGTGGCCGATTACCCTACAAACATACGATAACGCCAACGTCTTTCCAATTTTGGCGAAGGGGGGGGGTGCTGTTTGCGGAGCTAACTTTAAAAAGACATTTATAGATTGAATATAATCCGGTGGACCGATGTGATTTCAGAGGACGACTGCGTTCGTTTAACGAGTGGAAGGTCGTTAAACCGACCTAATTGGAAAAAACGACATTGAGGAGTGGTTGTTCCTCTCTTCTGGCAATGCATTTGTGTACAAGTGCCTCTTTATGTGCACATCCATGTGTTTGCTTACAGGTGAAGCCCGTGTCGGCGGAGGGGCGCCGTGTTTGTCTCCGCGTGCACCGATCCAGTTAGCCATTAACAGACGGGTCATCTTGTATTACCTTCCTGCTTTTGTTTGAACTGAAGTAAAACCTCGTTCTGTGGTTTTTACTGCTTCATCCTCCCGGTTTGTTTGTTTTTTTCTTCCCCGGCTCCCTCCAGCACGTGTGCCCTCTGGAGCTGCTCCCTGTTTACTCGATGTGAATAGAGATCCAAACCCGAGCACAATTAGACCTGATCCAAAAAGTTATGGACTGGAACTGACAAGTTGAGAGCGGAAAAGAGCCGGAACACATGTCATCTATACCGGCATCCTCACATGGACATGACCCTATGAAGCTGAGGTACACACTGAATATCATTTGGACCTGGCCCGACTTTAAGTCCCGGGTTGGTTAAATTAATTATTCTTCACCTTTTCACACAGATCGCTCTGAGGTAGAAAAGAGCAGTTATTTTTGCATAACGTCTCGAAGCGAAGGTTGAAACCAGCGGCGCCCGGGGGACCTGGTCCTCGTTATCAGACGATACCTCTAGTTTTTACGGCTCGCAGTGAAAGAGAGTTATCAGTGCATCCCCTGCTGTTTGCTTAGTTTCTCCAGTGAGAGATGGACCTGGACAAGCGGCGATAGGACTCAGGTCAATGTTTACCTCTCACCTTTCTTATCGAGCCGGGAGTTTGTGCCCTGTGCCTCTCCCCTCAGTGTTTCCCCGCTTCCCCTTCACAGCGGTTACGAGATTAACAAAGTGAGAGCAAAAAAAAAAAACGCCAAATGACGTGAGAGCGGAAAGACTTGAGCGTTGCCTCGTCGACTATTAACCCTTTCCAGAAAGGTTAACCCTGATCCTAGATGTAACCAACATTGACTATATGCTTCTTATCGCCTCCTGAGTTCGCCCTCAGTCCTGCACCGCCTTGTTTTCCTCTGCAGGTGCAGTCATTCCAAAGAAACTCTATCTTGAAACTCCGCCAACATGAAATGTGTCACGTCCATTGAGTAGCTCAGTGTTTAGTGGATAACTGGTCAAAAGACGGAAGGACGTGTGGATCATATCAGCCTTTGACATAACTCAAATCCTGTTGTCCTGCAGTGAAGGACCTGCAATTATTTCAAACTAACTTTATTTTATAGCTTGGGACAAACGTGACAATGTTCCTACGCATATAGCCTTTGTCTGTCGGCTGCCCGAGCTCCCTCCTCGAGGTCAGAGGTCTCAATCGGCGCCCCATCCGTCCTTCATCACATCTCTCTTTCTGTTTCACGGACGTATAAAGACATGCTGCTCTCCGGACCCTCCGAATCTTGTTCTTGCGGTTCCCCTTTGTGGGTTTTCGGGCGTCTTAACAACCAACGAATTGAGCTGTGAAGCTTCGCTTTTAAAACATGTTTGTATCGATAATGGGAGGAATCACTAGGTGTGATGTGGTTCCCCTTCTCAACCGTATCCTCGTACAACGGTGAGGATGAAACCTTACAAAAAGAACGTACCTTTTTCCCAACGAAAGTCCATCAAGACCCAGTTCTTCGCACCCATACGCCCTTCCTGGTTTACGATTACGTTGCATCCAAACTGATTTCGTGGGATACCTACGAATCACAGCACTTTACTGTTATTGCTACACATGCTGTGCGAATGCAACCCGACCTTCTGCCCTAACACACGTTTCTCAAGGAAACAAAAAAAAAGGCATTACAAGTTCAGTCGTAAAACTATCATTAAAGATGATGCATCTTTTATTGACCTGACTCCTCGTCGCTTTACATAATCTTTGAACTTTTAACACTTTGTAACACCATCGCCATGTCACTCTAACCAAACACAGTAATTATTGTCAACGTCAGAGGTGTATGACTCCTCTATTATGTGTCCGTATATATATATTTATAAATGTCTGTGTGTGTGTGTGTGTGTGTGCCAAACCCCCGCGGCCCTGCCCCGTGCAGCAGTCAGGACAAAGGCACGCCGTCCCGCAGCAGACAGAGAGTCTGCAGGCAGAGTGAACACAAAGATAAATTACGTTGACTAATGGCTCATCAAACTGTCACACTGGGCCCAGACAATGCACGCAGTGCCGTGCAACCCCAGGAGAAGAAGAAGAAGGAGAAGAAGAAGAAGAAGAAGAAGAAGACACAGAAAGGCTATACTTAAAGCGTCGGATGTGGAACGTCACTCAAGATTACTCAACGAGGGGCACGACCTGTACGGGCTGTGCTGACGGAGTGATTAATGTGTGACGAGCAGCTAATAAAATAACAATACAGTTAGATGCACACTCTACTGTAAATACTTTCTTCTTTTTTAAAGTTTGTTTTTAACTACCAAGGCTGCAGGAGGCCGCTAGGAATGTCGGGGTTCGGAGGTGGAATACCTTGCTCAAGGGCAAAATGGACGTACTTTTCAGCGATGTCACCGAATGTCACCGGAGGGACGTTTCGGAGGCCGGAGTTTGATTTCACGGCTAGCTGTCGTCTCTCTTAGTCTAAGGGGCGGGACCTGGGCGGGACCTGGGCGGGACCTGGGCTGAGCTGTCAATTAAAGCAACAGTCCCTCTTTTATTCATGCAAATGTTGTTTAATACACAAACGAAATAAACGTTATATGGGGCTGGGCGACATGGAGAAAATCCAATATCACAATAGTTTTTGACCAAACACCTCGATATCTTTAATGCAACAATATTTGAAGAACAAATTGTTTCTGTTTGGACTTTTTTGAGCTTTCTGGCCCGGCCCTCTTTCCTGATGTTGATGTGTGTTGGCTGGATTAGATGTGATTTGATGTAAACGAGTCAAATATAACTTTTTTTTCGACCGACTATCGGCACACCGACCCTCTGAATCTGCGTTACAAAGCTGTGGCGGTTTCAAACCAAACTGCAGCGATTCCATAGAAACTAATCAGTCAACCCAATGTTCTTTTCCCAAAATGAACAAAAACATCCATGTTCATTTGGAAAGACTGGGGAAATAATTACTCACACCCAGATCTGAGTCACACCGTAAACCATTTACAGTAATATTCCTCATTTAGCGCTGGTAAATCTAAAACGTGTCTTTATGCTAAGCTAAGCTAACCGTCTCCGGGCTCCAGTTTAGGATTTACTATCCCATCGTCGAAATCTAAAAATAAAGCTTCATTTTCCATTCAAAGGCAGAAACCACACAGTGAAACTATAAGTTGCCTTTCATCAGTGCAGTAAAATGACTTAATCTTCATCCTCCTCCTCCTCCTCCTCCTCCTCCTCTGAGATGACTAAAATCAAACCTATCTGGAACTTCGTGCTTTGACCACAACAGAAATAGAGAAGAAGTGTGTGATTCAGAGGAAACAGAAGTCCTGAGTGGGTGTTTGGTCGGTCACGTCTCCAAACACACTGAAAAACCCAAAAGATCCAGCGTCCTTCTGTAAATGAACACATTTCTACCTTTGTTTGCCAACTAAAGAGGACAAACAGAGGACAAACAAGAGGACTTGTTTCCAGCAGCACCTCCCTGATCCACTCATTCCAATGCATTCCTACTGGGTAGCCGCTCCATAGTGTTACCGGCCTCTGTCCATCTAATGTAACTGCTGACCTGAGCGCAGCCTGCTGTTGAGAACAAAACAACGTTTTCACAGCTCCCTCTCAAGCCTGTGGGGATTGTTCTGTACTCAATGCTACACTCTTTCATTGGGACTTTAACATGTAAACATGAACAAACACCTGATGAGCGTGAAAGAGGTTCAGTTCGAGGCGTCGAAACCGATGGAGCGTCGCATTTTCTGTCATCATTGTGACCGGTCAGTGCAACTCCCTTTCAGGGCAAAGTGAGGACACTAAAACCCCCCGGGGGATAAAGTGTGAGTGTGTGTGTGTGTGTGTGTGTGTGTGTGTGTGTGTGTTTGTGTTTGTGTGGTTTGTTAAAGACTGATGGTAGCTGTCAACCCTCTCCGGCCCTCGCAACCCCTGGCGCAGAGTCCTGTGTCGGTTATAACCCTCACACACACACACACACACACACACACACACACACACGCTCTGTATATATGGGTATTATCAGGAATGGAGGGCACCCTAATGAATGACCGTTGACCCCCAGAAAGGGGATCCGGGCAGGGGAAGTTGAGAGGAGAGGTGAAGAGGGTAGACAGAGGGTAAGGGGGGGGGACGGGGGGACGGGGGACGGGGGGGGGAACGCCCCGGCGCCACATTACGCCTCCTGTCAATCAAACAGACACCCGTAGGGCCGAAGCATTGGACCATCCACTGAAAGTGAGCACCATCAACGGGTCCATCCAACGAGACAAAAAGACACTGCAGTGACACACACTGGATACCGAGGTCAAAAGTCAACGTCCAGAGCAAATGGAGATTATTGTAGGATTACGACTTATTTCACAAAGACGTAGGTTTGATTTCAAAGTCTGTTGGGATCACAGACTGTATGTAAGAAGTGGGCGTGGTCATCGTGACGTCACTCGTTGGTTTGTGGACTGACGTTTTGAAGCCTCGAGTTCGGCAATTTAGCCGTCGCCACGTTGTTGTTTTTTCACAACCAACGAACAGAAGTATTCATATTTGGAGTGTGGAGGAGACGTAGAGACGTCGTATACAACTCTGGTAATGGCAGCGACCTGTCAATCATAGTGTAGCCCCGCCCCTAAATCATCCCCTGCTTTATGGTCTGTTTGACTCTAAATGGACCATAATGTACTAAATGAACATCATGCTGTATTGAAGAAGACTGTAAACTAGAGATTGAGACCATAAACTCATGTTTACAATGTTTACTGAGGGAATAAATCAAGAGAGAAGTAGAGTCATTTTAGACTAGACTTCTATACAACCAGAGGAGTCGCCCCCTGGTGGACACTAGAGAGAATGCAGCTTTTAAGACATGAAGCATCGACTTCACTGAGTAGAGTTTTCAGTTTTAAGGCACTTCCACTGACCCGACTCACACACGGACCCGAGCAGACCTTCGGCTTTACAGTTGCATCGCGTTGCGCAACCCTGTGTTACAGAATGACAGCGACCGATCCTCAAATCCTTGAAAAACACGATGCTCCAAAATGCACAAAGCCAAACACACTTTCAAATTAAAGGTCGATGAAGGGAGTTGTTCTTAAAAGTTTTTTACTGTGTCGACAAAAACAAATGCAACGATACAAATCAAGAAAAAAGGTGATTGTGAAAATGAATTAGTGCAGTGACAACATTGTCCCTAGAGCAAGGAGGAAACAAGGTACCAAAATGAAGTCATCATAGGAAGTACAGCATTTACTTAGTGAGCATGCACTCAGAGTCCACAAGAGTAAAAGTAAAAACAGTAATTTAACAGTTTCAACGTGAAGGAGTAAGCACTACCTGTGGAAGATTGAGTGTCACTGAATGGTTGTGAACGGTACAAAAGCTTTGTGCGGCCAATCTTACAAATAGTTCAACTTTTAAGACGACAAGGCAGAAAGAAGAACACACACACACACACACACACACACACACACACACACACACACACACAGAGAAAACCTTGGAATCTGTCCAATACTGCTGGCTGCATGTCCAGGTCATCTGTGATTGGCTGAAGCCTACTATAAGCCCCGCCCCCTGTCCTGACCCCCGGGTCGGGGTTTTAAATGCAGCTTCAGCGGGGTCAAGGCTGGGTCGCTGCAGAAACCTAATGACTTCCTCCTAACAAAGACGTGATGTATGAGCGCTGTGATTGGCCCCTGAGATGACCAGCAGGTAACCCCGACACCAGGAGAGAGAGAGAGGGAGGGAGAGAGAGGGAGAGAGAGAGAGAGAGAGAGAGAGAGAGAACCTTTATATTCCCACAACCCAGATTAAGAAACCTGTTAAAAAGAATTGGTGTCATGTGATGAAACTGACTATCACTCTCTCCAGCAGGCCAGGAGTGACTTTAACTCTAATTTACAAAAAGTCTAAGACTAGCCTAATTCATTTCACGCTGGTCTTTGTTCACTCCGGTAGGATTCTAGATTCCGTTTTGAAAACAGGTATTTTTCGCTGTCTGCTGTCCATTCCTGTCGACTCTGTCGGAGGCTGCGCTCCACATTTTGTGGCAGCGCTGATCTCAAAACGCGTTGCGCAATATGGCCCAACGTGAGATTAGGAAATGACTCTGTATGTCAGTAATGTATAATAACGTGGTCTGACTGCGGTGTGATTTATTTTAGTGGCTCCTGGGCTTCAGACGACATCAAAAACACACATGTAGGAAAAGCTGTGGTCTGAAAGACTCGTATGTATTAGAGGGGTTGTTTTTTTTTTGCGTTATAAAAACCCAAAGGGTCCGTCAGACCGCCTCAGAGGTGCTAGTGTTCATAGTCAGGATTCACACGTTGAGGTTTTGTGTAAATCTACATACTCAGACATGGCCAGGAAATGTCTGACCAATCCCAGTGCCAAACCTCCTGTTAACGAGCTGCACTGAGAGGTCGACCTCCAGCCGAACACTCGCGGTAAAGCAAAGTTTGTTCTCTCTCCAGTCCAGGGCTGAAGAGAGAACATCGTAAAAACACTTCGTACTTCGAACTTACTGACCTCGCAGGCACAAAACAGGAGAAACCGGATTACTGTTCGTCTGTTTTGATGCGTCTGCGACGAGGTTCAGAGGCAACCGAGCGCGCAGGGGTTTGATGTCGGCAATTGATTAGCGTGAAAGAGTGAGATGGAAAAATGGAGTAACAGGATGAGGAGGGAAAAAAAAGGAGAGAGGGAGGATGTTAATTAAAGGTAAAGGAGAGTTCAGGGAGACAGAAGCAGAGCGGCATCCCGGCACAACATCCAGCAGAGAGCCGCCACCGCTGGATGGTAATTCACTGCAGCCGTGAGCTCCGGGCTGCTTCCTCTGACTGCTGCGGTGGCTTCAGGAGGGCATGTGTGTGTCTCTGTGTGTGTGTGTGTGTGTGTGTGTGTGTGTGTGTGTGTGTGTGTGTGTGTGTGTGTGTGTGTGTGTGTCGGCAGAGGAGGGGGGTCATTTGAGCAGGATACTTGGAAACTCTGATTCATTCAGATGTTGAGTTGAGCTGTAGTAGTTACCGTGGACTGGTTTTACTGGAAGGATTACATGGCACCATAAAACCAGACATCACACACACACACACACACACACACACACACACACACACACACACACACACATCTTCCAGCACTGAACCCTGTGTTCCCTGTTCACTTTGGGCAACATGCAGCCGTAAACAAACAGCGGTTATATGACCCCGGTTGGGGAAAGAAAGGCGGACTGTGAAGCTCATTGCTGCAGATTTTGGATTCACGAGTTTGTACCGCAGGTCTGGAGGTCTCTGAATTACTAGTTTGGAGGATTTTGGTGAACCCGTTCTCACTCCCGACTCGTCAAATATGCCGCCGCTTTGTCAATGCGTGAACGCAGCATGAAGAGCCTAGAAAGTCGGAGGAGGCTGGATGAGTCAAACAAACACAGGACTCTCACCCAGGAGACCGCTGACTGTCAACATTGAGTTATTTTATCTCACTTCCAAACACCAAACCCAAGTAGTTTTGTTGAGTTATTAAACTTAGAAAATGAGCAAACCTACTTTGGAAGTTTATTTTGAAAAGAGACTGAGAGCAGAGAAAAAAACAGAAGTTTATTTTGAAAAGAGACTGAGAGCAGAGAAAAAAACAGAAGTTTATTTTGAAAAGACACAGAGCAGAGACTGTGCGGTTCCAGGGAAAACAGAAGTTTATTTTGAAAAGACACTTTGACACTAACGAGCGGAAACTGACAAAAAAACGCTGGTGCTCGAGGGGCCGCTGCACAAGCGTCGAGTTGGGAGTGAGAATGTGTTGTTTTGGCAACATGAAATTGTAAAGTGAGTTTTGTATATATATATATATATATATATATAAGGTCAATGCTAAGACGACAGCATGCACCAGTAGGCGACTCTAGCTGAGTTGAAAACACGTCTGTGTTGGTTGGAAAAAGTTTCTGACCTTTGTGAGTCAAAGTGAACTGAACCACAAGGCGTAAAGAAAAGAAGAAGAGAAAAAAGGGAGGATAAGAGCACCAACGGTAGTTCCACCGGTTGATTTGGAGCGAATAAACTCGGCCACGGAAAGCGTAGCTTCATCAGAAGTTGCCGCTATAGGCTACGCTTCACACACGGCTGGAATCGTCCAGTAAAAAGAGTAGAAGAAGTAGTAGAGGTTGTTATTTTGGAGAACAAAAACAACCCATGTATGATAGCAAAATGAAGAAAGGTGAAGGTTGCTTCAACTGTTTAAGTTTTAATCGTACTTTACGATACAAACATATATCTGGGAAGTCGCAGAATCAACTGATCAGTCATGTGAGTTAAACGTACTTCAGAACTTATTCGACAAACAGCTTCAGCGGCATAAATAACATATCAAAACCTTTAAGCCCAATTGAAGAAGTTCTGTAGAGTTTTCCAAAATATACATAAATATACACAAATGGTAAAACGGTCTGCAGTCTGCTCCCGTATATACGCCACTGGAGGGTCTCACAGCCTGAACACACACACACACACACACACACACACACACACACACACTTTCAAGCTTGAAGTCCAACGTAACCTGAGACTGTGAAGTCAGTGAAACAAACGTCGTGTCATTAGAAAGTCTGATTCAGAGCAACGGACGGCAACAGTTGCGCTTTTCCTCGAACGGAAGTTACGCTTGCTTTTATTTTCACTCTCTCACCTTTCTCTCCCTCGCTCTCTGCAGGCTGTAACGTCGAAGAAGATAAGCAACAAGAACATGATGGTAGAGGAGAAAAAGCTACATGTTGTACATTATTAATAATACATTATTATTATTACGTTATTAAGAATGATGATGTCATCAGGTATCCAGATATTGGACACGCGAGCTCACTGTGACATCAATTATGATGATCAATTACACCTGCAGTACCTGCATTAACACTAGGTGGCGACACACTGCCAATAACACACACACACACACGTTCTCTCTCTGTCACACACACACACACACACACACACACACACAGACACACATGCAGACATACACACAATAAATTAGTTGTTCTGTCTCCGCTGCATCCTTCATATTTCCTTCTTCTTCCATCAGATCTTTCACACAAACATTTTCACTCTTTTTGCATCAATTTAAAAAAAAAAAAAAATTTCAAATGCAAAACTTTCAGGTAACTGTTGATACTTGAAGATTGATTAAATGGACATTTTTAATAATACTATGGAGTACACTCTTATAGAAACAGTTTGTAGATATCAAGTGAAGAAAATATGATAAGATGTAATAATAAAATATATCTATTTTTCATCACTTCCATTGCTCACAGTAATACTCTGTAAAAAAGCAATACAACTCCTTTATTAAACATACAGTATTTACTGTTTTATTATAGAAAAGAATGTGATGGAATAAAAACAACAGGTCCAGTTCTACTGCATGTCAGAATAAGACAAGAGAGATTAAGAAAGACAAATAAATGAAAACATAACCGGAGCAGATTGGAGAGGAAGAGAGGAAGCGAGGGAGGAAGAAAGCACAAGAGCTGGAAGTGAAAAAGAAAGAGAGAGGACGTGAGGAAGAGGGCGAGACAACGTAGAATACAGAGAGGAAAAAGATGGAGGACTTGTGGAAGGAGGGGGGAAAAGAGAGAGAGAGAGAGAAAGGGAGGAAGAGAGATTAAAAAGGAGAGGAGGAAAAGAAAAGGGAGAAAGAGGGAGGGGGGCAGCATCTGTTTCCTGTCTGGAGTCCAGCTGGAGGAGGAACAAACGACAAAAGAAGAAGAGGAGGACGAGGAGGAGGAGGAAGTACCGGCCGGCCTGAGAACCTCACACACACACACACACACATACACACACACACACACACACACACACACACACACACATGCAGACTTCCTCAGGGAAAAAACGAATCCTACTTCCTCTTCTGTGCGTGTGTGTGTGTGTGTGTGTGTGTGTGTGTGTGTGTGTGTGTGTGTGTGTGTGTGTGTGTGCGTGTGTGTGTGTGTGTGTGCGTGTGTGTGTGTGTGTGTGTGTGTGTGTGTGTGCGTGTGTCTTAGCAGGTGTGTGTGCTAACAGCTAGGCTCATTTCAGATAATAACTGCATGTGTGTAATATCATAACTTTTATTGTGAAAGGTAAGAGCAGAAGGAGTTAATCTGGTCCGCGTTGCCTTTGTCAAGGATGAAATGAGCAATAAAGTTTGCGATCTTGGTTCAAGACTTCGGACATGTTGTCGAAAACACTACAGTGCACGCTTTGAGTATGCAAAAGCTCATAAAAAAATAAACTTTATTCTGCTTTTTAGCCGCATAATATTCACATTCCGTAAAAAAAATATATTTTGTTGTGTGAATTAATTGACGAAAATTGAAATTTTGAAAGTAATTTCACAATAAAACATAATACAATAAGGCAGATTATCATAATAAAAATATAGATTTGACTCTCAAAACTTGCTTGAGTGAAGTAAGTCTGCAGATTTGCTGTTATCTGCGTTGGATGAGAAAACTCAAGCATGTTTCCTGCAATGAACGGAGGCCTCCCTCGATCCTCGAGCACATTTTTGGACTCGCGTCACGTTGTTCCAACTGTGGAGATGTTTGCTGGAAGCGGACCTTCTGTCCGTGGGTGTGTTTGTGTGCCTGTGTGTGTTTGTTTGACAGCTCATCCTGAACTTACCAGACAGGAAATCACATTTGGAACTAATTGCGCCCATTGCAACATTACTCCTGCAGAAGATAGATCTAAAATATGATAAATATTAAATACATGCTAAATGTCCGCAAAAGACACGATAATAGTGAGCGGGGATGTTACCCTTCACTGTGTGTGTGTGTGTGTGTGTGTGTGTGTGTGTGTGTGATGTGGAGGAGGGGGGTGGGCGGTAGGATTTCCTGATTTGTTTGTTCCTCCTCTCACACACTTTTCTTCCAGGCTGGATTTAGACTTCCTGTTGAGAGCTATTCTCAGAGCACACACACACACACACACACACACACACACGCACACACACGTACATTCATATGCTCATGTTTATACGTTCATACGCAATGTCAGCATGTCAGTGTGTTTTGCACGTGCATTTGCTGCGCACATGTGTGCATAAAAACAATGGCAATAATAAAAACTACACTTTCAACGACTTTAAAATTAAAATTAAAATTTAACGTTAACTCAACGTTGTCTTGTTTTCACACGAGAACCCCCCCGATTGTTCGACTCATCCAACCTCCGCAGACTTTCCCGCTCTTAATCAATGCTACGCTAGTTAAACACACACATAGTTCCGTCCGGTCTCTATTCACTCGAGGCATCGTAGAGATCTGGGCGGACGACGACGGCTGCGATGGTTTCCGTCGTCCGCTTCTGATTCGACAACGTCAGGACATCAGTGGCGACAGAGGGGAGAATCTCAGTGGTGATGGGCTTTTTTTTAACGACACAGCGTCGCATCAATTTCTTGCCCGAGTCCAATAATTCTGACTCGCGCAAATGAGGCGAATTTCGCATGATGTCATTTGCATATTTCACGCCTCCCACGCAAGATTTCGCGTCACGCAAACAAGGTCTCTTTGTGTTCTGTTGTGGACACAGCGTGAGGGCAGGACTGTTACTCACTGTGAGATCCATAAGTGTTTATGTTACTGAAGACGTTATGTCATGAGACCTTCTGATCAGGTGCCGCTTCGTCACTAAATCACATGACATTACATCCGTGTATTCATGTTTTTTTACCCTTACTCAGTGGTTGGAAAAGAAAGGCAGCAGGTGCCTCATGGCAACAATACCATCACGCACACACACACACACACACACACACACACACGCTGCAGCTTGAAGTCCAGTTTTTCTCACAGCCTTGACAATGAAAGAGATGAATCCTTTCCATTGTGCCTGTGTGTGTGTGTGTGTGTGTGTGTGTTTCCTGTTTACGGTCATAAACAAAGGACTCCCCCTCCGTCAGGTCACTGGACCCCCGTAGTCACTCTCTCCTCCATCGTTAGTTATGTAATGGAATCAAATGGGTGTAATTAAATAAACATGGGGTCAGTATAACGGCATCATACCTTCAATGTATCCTCATACAACGGTTCTTAAAAGTTACTTCTCATTTTTTTTGTCCGTTTTCCTGCGAAAGTCCTGCAACACGTGTTATTTTCCGCTCGTTACGTGCACACGGCGCTTTCAAAATAAACGTCCGTCACCACAGGAAACAAATCAGTTTGGTTATGGCAACAAAATTCCTTTCAAAAGATTGTATAGGCATAACTACAAACACTGTGTGAGAACAGCCTGACCTCTTACAGCATATGAAAGGGGCTATGAAGGTGGACTTTCAAAAGTCTCTCTTTACGTACATTATTTGACTAAGACCATTTTATTTTGAAAGGCAACAATAACATCCAATGTTGTGATGCTCTGATAAACGTGCTGCGTGATTGAGATGCTTCTCTGGAGATGTTTTGGTGCACAATGTGACATGCACACGTACAAAAGTGAAACGAACACACATCACATTTTTCCGCTGCTGGCTCGCCGATGGCGTTAAGAAACATCCGCATCCGGAGTTAGAAGTACAGAGTCCCACTGCGATTGGCCGAGAGGGGGCCCGTCAGTCGTCGGTGTCCGCGGAGACGGTGATTACTGTCGGGGGATGTTTGTGTGTCTGCAGGATCTTCCAGCGACAAAACACAAAACCACAACAGAAACGCTGGATGTCTCATCCTCTCCAGTTATTTATAGGCCTGTTTATTAGACGGATTCTGTTGTGTGTCTACGTGTGCGCCTTCTGCTGCATAACGGATGAGCTTTGTGCATGTGTGTGTGTGTGTGTGTGTGTGTGTGTGTGTGTGTGTGTGTGTGCGTGTGCGTGTGCACGTCTTTTGATCGGCCTGATGAATGAGTGCGCTCACAACATCTGCGTGTGTTTGTATTTGTGTTTGTGTGCGTGTGCAGCAGAGAAGAGGGATGATTTTGTTGAAACTTCAAAGCAAAAAGTAGAAAGGAATATTCAGACTTCCTTTACCGCACAGGGAGAAACACACGCGTGCTGCTATAGTTGTGGGGACCCTCGTTGACAAAACACTACGGTTGCCCCGGCCCTTTAACCCTCAAACTAAACCTAACCCTTAACCCTGGAACCAAGTCTAACCCTCAAACGGCTCTTTGAAGTACTGAGGACTGGACCAAATGTCATCACTTTCTAAAAATGTCATTAAAAAATCTCAAACTAGTCCTCCCACAGACACACACACACACACACACACACACACACACTCACACTCACACACATGGTGGGTCTGAGTCAAAGCTGAGGATGAAGGAGGACAGTTGGACAGAATGGATCCTGCAAACCGACTGCTCTGTCATTACCACAGATCTGCTGTGTGTGTGTGTGTGTGTGTGTGTGTGTGTGTGTGTGTGTGTTTACATGTGTTACCATCCCTCCAAACTGCTTCTTGTGTTCTTCTTTGATATGTTTCATGTTGAGAGTGTGAATATGTAAGTGAAGAAAACTAAAAGCACATTGTAATGATCATTTGGGCTCAATACAATCACACAGGAGTATTTAAGTTGCCACATTATTATTAAAGGTGTTTACACGCACACGACATTTTCATCCTAGATGGTCCGAGGTACCTGTGGGAAACCCTGTTATAGATATATATATATAACTGTAATCCATAGTGTTGTATAATCTGAGCTTCATCGTGAAAGAGCAGCTTCAACTGGCGTGATTGAACGCAGAAAATGGCACTTTCAGGTGTTTTCTGCCATGCAAGTCTTGCACAACCACTTTTAACTAGGCGCCCATTCATAATTTGGGTTCAATCATACAGCGTGTGTGTTCTTTCCTTCTCAAATCCTTCGGCTAATATCACTTGTGGTTGCTGTGAAACGACCTCTTTGGTCTTGGGACGGTTGTCGGGATGTTCTTCAGTTAAAATGTTGTCCGTGAAAACACCATCAGTCACACAAAAAAAATCTCTAAAACATGAAAACCAGATGTTTGCTGCTTCACGAAGCCTACTCTATGAATCAGTTCTTCTGTTTATGAGTGTGTGTGTGTGTGTGTGTGTGTGTGTGTGTGAGTGTTAGTCAGCGTGTGTATTTGTGTACGAGACGGCTCATCAGTCACTTAAAGAGAAATCTCACCACCGCTAACAATCGAGCGACGACAAAAACCCCAGTTAGCTAATTCCTAGTGTTGCTATCCGAGGAGTCTGACCGCACACGAGTCAGCAAGTCGAAACCGTTCAGGAACAATCCTTGTGGATCAAAAAGAAAGGAGGGGGTAAATACACTAGAAATACCCTAATTCCTCTCCGAACCACAGTTTCATCACAGGGGTAATCCTCGGGGCTATTGTTAGCTTAGCGTAGCTTAAGATAGCGTGCCCGCGGCTGAAGGATCCGCGTCCCCGCAGGCCGAGGGAGGCCGGGGGAGGCCGGGGCTGCGGTCGGTGCAGGGCGAGGTGACTCAGGTCGGGGGTTACTGGGCGGACGGCGTGGTCATGAGTGTCCATGGGCGTGGAGAAAGGGAGATCGAGGGGAGGGATTAGCTGAGCTCACCTGGGCTCCGATTTGGGACACAACGATGAGTCATTTCTCAAGAATGGATTGGAAAAAATGAATGTACTTCCAGGCGAGGTTAGGTAACTCACGCTGGGTGTTTGTTTGTCTGTGAGTCAGCCGGGGCCTCTGTGTGGCTCAACGTGGAGTTGTTATTGACATGTTACACTCAAATCCACGGCAGTGTTTAGCCATCAGCTCAATCAGATGGCTCTCTACATTGTGTGTGTTGCACATCTGGGTGTGGGTGAACACTCACAGAGCTGGCTGCTGAAGGCCACCATGAATTAGCGGCAACACAGCAACACATTTGTATTTATTACTATCATTAGATTGACTGAAAAAGATTTGTTATTCCTAAGTATAATGTGTACAAAAAAAAGGAGTTTCACCATTTGTTTGACGAAAGTATCATTAGTCAATGAGGTTTTCGGTTTAATTAATTACGGAAAAACTACAGGGCCGATTTGTATGAGACCTGGTGGAAGGGTTTAGCGGGGACTCAAGATAGACCCAATGATTTTTGGAGCAGATCCGAATAACAGGATAATAAAGAAAGTGAACACGCCACATTTAGATTCTGGGCCCTGGATTACAACACACAGATGTTTGTTTGTCAAGTCAGTTTGACTTCAGTCTTTGAATGTTTTATGTTGCTCAGGCGGCTTTTGTCTCCTGGTCTTCATCGTCAAATGAGACTGGCTATATTAATTGTTTTGAATATCGCACGTAGATCCCTTAAGAGTGCCCTTCTTCTGTTAAGGAATATTTAACATGCAACAATGTCTGTCAGGAGTATTTGATTAGATTTGCTCACTTTTGCACGACAAAAAGTCACCGTAAATCATTGAGCTCCGGGTCGTAACAGTTGGACTTCATAACACAAAATGAATGACTCAATCTTATCATGTGCCCCCCCCCCAGGTTGAAAGCCATTGATCACCAACGACACAACACAACAATGACCGGTTTAGAGAATAGGAGTGAAAATCTGCAGACTCTCTCTCTCTCTCTTTCTCTCTCTCTCTCTCTCTCAATTGTTTTTCCCAACATTGTGAACTTGAGCCGCTGAAACGGCTTTAAGAAATGAAAAGTGTGAGAAAAGTGGCGTCGCGGGGACACAATGCGTCCATTCTTTGCTCCGCTGAAGTGCAACATCCTTCCTTTTGTTTTTCCCCCTCCACAGCCTGTTTTTATGAATGAAGGACCTGCAGCACCTGCAGCAGCAGCAGCAGGGACGAATTAGTGGGAAAACACACACACACACACACACACACACACACACACAGGTGTTCGAGCATTGAAAACACACACAGGGAAATCAACCAGACTGTCACACACTCCCCCCCGGCAAAGCTACAACTTTATTGAAAATGCTTCCATCATAAGAAATTGATCAGGTATTAAAATCCCAACACAGGACGCAACAAGCAAGTTGAGAAAGTACTCAAATCACAAAAGGAAAGTGAAATATAATTATAGAATGTAAAATGAGACATCTCAAGATCCACAGAAATAGAATCTGACAATACTGGAAGGACGATATTAGTATTTCTTGTCTTGTTTTACTCACTTGTCTACTATGAGTGTAACAGAAAGCCATTTGACGACTGCTTTTATTTGCCTCTACAGTTTTTCATTACAAATGAATACGGTCAGTTTAATGTAATTTCCTCTTTTATTAAGATTCGTTTTTCTAGAATACATTTACAACGCTGTAAAATATCATATTTTGTGACAATAGACGTGTGTTTTTTTTTTGGTGGAATAAAAACAGAGAGCGCTGTTTGTCTCCCGTGTGAAACCAGAAGTTCAACGTTAACTGAAATAACAAAACAAACATGCTTGTTTCAAGTCAAACCACGATGTTTTACTAAACCTAACTTATAAGTGTTGTTACCGAAACATAACCAAGCAGATCTGTTTGTGTTGTTTTTGTGTTGTTTTGGGAAACTGCTGCCATAATCCTGGAGAAAATTGAGAATGCAGTTTGGTTGGTTCAGTCAGCGTCACGTTCTCCTCAACGGGCCCCTCCGCACAGCAGCCATTTTGACATGTAAACTCAGGTAAACTCAGGTGTAATTGATCAACTTAATTATGGTCTTGTTCTATTTACTGGAACATTCATTCCAGCCAGTAACAGGGCATTAATACATGTCACTAAGCAGACCTGTGTTCAGCCCGCAAGGACATGTTCTTCATGATGTGTGATCTTCTTTGAGGGAAAGAAAATCAGATACCATAAGGAAGAAATATACATACACTATAATAATATAAATATATAAAGATAGGCAGACCGCTGAGCCAGACAGCAGCCTGCTACACAACTGAAGAGACACAAACAGCCGCGTCAGCTGAAGTCTCCTTCTCATCAAAACTCACAAACGCAGCCAAACAAATGTAGTAACTATAGCTTTCAGACGAGTGTAGAGAAGCACAAAGTTCCCTCCAAGATGTAGTGGAATGGAAGAATGAAGTGGAATCAAATGGAAATACTTGAGTGACAAACAAGTACCTCAGATTTGTACTTGAGCGAATTCACATTCTACTGTTTCTTCTGAGGAAACGTCAACAGAAACTATTAGGAAGCCCATTACATGGAGAGTCTTCTCTCCACAATAAGGGTTGTTTGTCAGATCGCTCAGCTGTCTCTCGGCAGCCGACCCTCTGATCCGAGAGAGGGATTAGAACGTTGCAACAGGGTGGCGTCGATGTGCAGGACGTCCGCGGGTCAATAGGGTGTAAACAGCAAATGGCAGCCGGTGTCAGTCGAGCGCACGGAGGGCAGAGGAGCCCCAGAGCCACGTCGCGTTCTCTCACATTCTGCAGGGATTTGGACCAGCGACCGCTGCTGTTTACATTCCTCAGTCTGTGTCTGTGTCGCTCGCAGACGCTGAGTCACCCGCACATGGGAATGCCCTCTATCTGTGTGTGTGTGTGTGTGTGTGTACTTCAGCATGCAGCAATTAGCAAATAATTTCCCCATGTGTGGGTGCAGCTACGTATGTGTTTACTGTACATCCCTCTGTGTGTGTGTGTGTGTGTGTGTGTGTGTGAGTCATTAATAGCCAGACATGCATCGGGTGAGTCAGGCGGTCTGACAGCTGACACCGAGGGGGAACAGTGGCTTTCCCTGCAGCCACACCTGGAAACGCAGAGAGCAGCAGGACGGAAACCAAAACACACCGACGCTCAGGCGAAATAGAAAGTAAAAGACTCTCCAGCTACCTGCTGCAGCAGGCCCGTCGTTCAATACGAGATCAGACTGAACTTTATTAATGCCGAAGGGAATTCTTGAGCCAGTGTTTGATCAAATCCGGTAAGATGAAGCCTAACGACTCCGGTGATCCCTTCACTTTTCATCTAGCAGCAATCATCTGCCGAACAAATACCTGCAATGGTGTTTTTAACCCCCCCCCCCCCCCCCCCCCGTCAGCAAATGTGCGCCGGTCGTTGCATTATTTTCCGAAAACGCCACGACGTATTTAAGAAGTGGACCTGGTCTTCGCGACGTCACCCGTTGGTTTGTGGACTGATGGTTTGAAGCCTCGAGTTCGCCATCTTGGATTACGGCCGTCTCCGTGTTGTTGTTTTTTCCGCAAACCAAATAACGGAAGTTTCCATATTTGGCGGAGTGACGTAGAGACGCCGTGTTTCTACGGCTCTGGTAGCGACAGCGACCTGTCAATCACAGTAAGCCCCGCCCTAAAGCCTCTCTGACGGGCGACCAGCCCACGGCGGACAGACCCATATCCGGCTTTGTCACCGCCTTAGACCTGCAGTCGGAGCTTCAGCGCCACGCTGATCCAGATCTGACCGGCCGAGGACAAGGTGGTGGTTGAGAGAATCATTCATGTGGTCCAGGACGTACTGTACTGTACTGTACTGTACTGTACTGTACTGTACCTGCACGGGTTTACATTAAAGGTTTTCACGAGGCGGTGGCGCTCACTACCGCTTCTATCCACAGGGGCCGCCAGAATCAACACAGAATGCAACGTATGGTG
The DNA here is from genome assembly GCF_023349555.1 of Cebidichthys violaceus. Lineage (NCBI taxonomy): Eukaryota > Metazoa > Chordata > Actinopteri > Perciformes > Stichaeidae > Cebidichthys > Cebidichthys violaceus. Next base: position 124,953 of record NW_027176683.1, read on the forward strand.
ATGGGTGTTGAATAAGCAACATGTACATGTGTGTGTGACCTTCCTTCTCCTCTTCCTCCCTCACTCCTTCGCCTCTCTCTCTCTCCTCCCCCCTGTCATATTTTCACCATCCCTCTATCTTATTTATTCCTTTCTCCCTTCCCGCCTCCATCCTCCTCTCTCCTTTTCCTTTCACCGATTCTCTCTCCTCATCCCCCTCTCCTTTGATTTTCTCCTCTCCTATGGGTGTGTGAGTTATGACGGAGGGAGCAAATAGGAAATGACGCTGCCTCCATCCTTTACTCACACCCATCGCTCCCTCTGTCTTTCCTCTTTCTTCATCCCTCTCTCTATTTTTTTTTCATCATCCCTCTGACCCCTAGGTTTAAAATGACACTGACAAAGAGAGACGGATGGAGAGAGTGGGTTTTCATCTAATCTGGTTTTGCCGTGACCCCGGGGGCCAAAAGTGCTGAGTGATTTAAGGGTTGCCAGTCATGAGCAGGATTAGGCTGAAATCCCCCCTTTTCCCACAACTCATCTCCCACCAAGGACACACGCTGACACACAACACAGCAGAGACGTAACTCACTGCTGCGACACAGATCAATCTGACGCACACGGAGTGGTGCTGTGCACACACGTCATATCCAGGCGGCAACCTCCGGTTCTGCAGAGTGAAGCCGATGCTTCACGTCTTAAAGCTGCATTCTCTCTAGTGTCCACCAGGGGGCGACTCCTCTGGTTGTATAGAAGTCTAGCCTAAAATGACTCTACTTCTCTCTTGATTTATTCCCTCAGTAAACATTGTAAACATGAGTTTATGGTCTCAATCTCTAGTTTACAGTCTTCTTCAATACAGCATGATGTTCATTTAGTACATTATGGAACATTTAGAGTCAAACAGACCATAAAGCAGGGGATGATTTAGGGGCGGGGCTACACGGTGATTGACAGGTTTCTACCAGAGACGTATACGGCGTCTCTACGTCACTCCTCCGCACTCCAAATATGGTCACTTCCGTTTTTTGGCTGCAAAAAAAACAACAAGGCGACGGCTGTAATTCAAGATGGCGACGGCAACACTCGTCTGAGGCTTCGTAACGTCGGTCCACAAACCAATGGGTGACGTCACCATGACTACGTCCACTTCTGATATACAGTCTGTGGTCATATCATCACACCATCAATGAGAGCCAATGGGGCAGACCACTGACATAATGTACTGTCACATGATACCCTGATGTGGCTGTTTGTTATGACAGAGACACACACCGATACCTGTAATCTACAGGTAAAGTAGGACGGCCTCTTGGTGTGGATGGATTCTCTCACACACACACACACACACACACACACACACACACACACACACACACACACACAGCTTAACGGGTGACAAGGAGTGCTGCTCTGATCTCCTTTTTTCGCTCTTTGACCTGACATCCCGTGCGGGATAAACGTTTTTGACGTTTTGGTCTTACACCTTTTTTAAAAGAGATGAATAAATCTCTGGAGCTTAATGGAATAATCATTTATGTTGTTGGTAATTACTTGAGACGCCTCTCACTGTGTCTGACAATCACAGTGCTGATTATTGGAGAGAGAGAAATAAAAACAGTGTGATTAAACGTGATAATCAGCAGCTTGAGAAAGTCATGCGAGGACAAAACTGTGTTGCAGATGTATTTAAGATGAACGCATCACTGAAAGCAGTAGTTTAGGTCGTGTAGGTACAGTTATAGAAGATGTGTGTTGTGTGTCCTGAGGGCCTCGTCTGTCATCTCTCTGCGATTGAGTTTGTTTCTGGGAACAACCGGTGGCTAACTATTCTGGTGTGTGTGTGTGTGTGTGTGTGTGTGTGTGTGTGTGTGTGTGTGTGTGTGTGTGTGTGTGTGCAAAAGACAGAGAGAGAGTTCAAGGTGTGTGAGTGTTAACTGCAGGAACCTTACAGCTAGGGATGTACAATTTGTTTGCGTCTGCACACGTGTAACCTGTGTGTGTGTGTGTGTGTGTGTGTGTGTGTGTGTGTGTGTGTGTGTGTGTGTGTGTGTGTGTGTGTGTGACTACAGCACGCAACCACCTGCGTCTGCGTGTGATAGACCTGCGCTCTGATTGGCTGGTGGAACGTCAACATGTTTACAAAATAAAAGTCAGCCAGCTAACCATTTCCTAGAGCGCTGTCTGCTCTGTGTGTGTGTGTGTGTGTGTGTGTGTGTGTGTGTGTGTGTGTGTGTGTGTGTGTGTGTGTGTGTAAGCCAGTCAAAAACATCTTGTGTATGGTGAGAGCAATTGGTCTCATGACACGTGGAAATTCACACTGACATTTAACCCGAAACAACATATGACTTATAAAGTATATTACTTAACTTTTTTAGCTTTCATGTGATGTAACATCCCATCTAGCAGCCATGTTGGATTTCTATCCGTCTGCTGAACGGATTGTTTCATCACTCGTTCATTGAACTGATTTTGTGTACTTTCCAACTTCCCTTTCCTGTCCGTGTCTCCCGGCCCCGAGCCCATCCATTCTGAATAAGTAAACCTAGAAATACAGGTTTCAAAAATATGTATTTGTTTATATATTAAAAAAATAAAGGCTCAGTAATTTCCTGACACAGCTGGGTCCTGGATATGATGCATTAATGTGCTGTGGAGGTCTGTCCTGTTGGTTTATTATTTAAATATGTCTATATATACAAAAACAAAAACAAAAACAAAAAAATTTAAATATATGAATATTGTATTTTAAATTTATACATACATACAAAATTTACAAAATAATACTTTTAATATTATTTAATTTAATTTGTATTATTTATTAATAATAATATATATACAGTATATATATATATATATATATATATATATATATATATATATATAAAAATGTACACTACACCAACATTAGTTGAAACACCGTAACAATTTAATTAAATTCGTTAATAATTTACTTTAGCTACATCTGATCTTTACATTGTCATATTTGTAAACTGCCTTTGAATAGTGCTGCATAAATCAAGTCATGATCATCATTATGAGTATCAACGCTGGATGCACAGGCTGTTGAGCAGACTGTTTTTGCACGTGCGACGTGTGGATACGGCGGAGAATGACGGGGGCTGATGGGAAACGGAGCGAGGGACGACATCTGACATGCGAGGTCATGAGATTAATTTGAACTTGTGATATTGCGGCGAAACCCTGTGAGAGCTCACTGATGACCGGTGTCGTCGGTTGTGTAACTGAAAACCAGCTTCATTTCCTCATCATTAACGTGACATAATTTCACTGCCATCTCCTCCAGGACACATTTTATTATTGTCACATGTTCAGAGAAGATACATTTTTTTTTCTGAATCAGGAACAGAGTCGGCCTCACTCTGTGCAGCTTCATCGGGTTTGTGTCATGTGACGCGGTGGGCTGACACATTCAGGGACGGTGGCACAAAAGAGAACTGAAACAATAGATGCAGGACAAACTGTTATGGGATCTATATATATATATATATATATATATATATATATATGTATATATATATATATATATATATATATAGGATCTGTCAGTGAAGCAGACAGGAACATAATAAACACAGACTGACTATTGTTCCTCTGGAGCAGCAGCAACAATAACTGTGGTCCTCGCATGTGCTTAACTTATGTCACACTTTGTTATCGTGAAAATACTGACAGCTTAAAGTACAGCTAACTGTATATTGTACATCATATCATGTAATCATGTATCATACATGATAAATCCGTCAATCAGAAAAAAGAAGACCCGTGGGGAAATATATATGTTGTTTTCCACAATTTAAACACACACACACACACACACACACACATGCACAAACTGGACCTATACACACGCATCAATGGAGAGGCTTCAGAAAGACGGGGCTGTCCACAGACAGATGTCCCAAGCAGTTGGTGCCTTGCTCAAGGGCACCTTGTGCCCAGGAGGCGAACTGGGCTTTCCAGGTACCAGTCTGCATTCCGTACTTGGTCTGTATGGGGACCTACTGATGGACACTTACTAACGGGGACCTACTGGTCACGGATGTACTGAATAACATCTGTACACTCCTGGTCATTTTGCTTTTAAAAGTTTATTTTTAAAGCCATCAGAGCTAAAAACTTAAAACTGCAAACCTTTTAGTGCCTCTCCTCTCTACTTTTATATTTTTAATAGATCATTTCAACAACAAACACAACAAGGAGACCTTTGCAAATCATCATATAATGGAAATTTTAAGTTGCTTGAATCCTAACCCTACCTTGGTGTGTCTCACTGTTTGTGTTTGCAAAGTGGAGGATTACACACACACACACACACACACACACACACACACACATCTAAACACAGGTAAGCTGAGCACTGTGCACACACACACACACACACACAAACACATGTAAACACAGGTAAGCTGTTTGGGGAGTCATGGTATAGCAGCACGTAACACCCACTCAGTGACTCCTGACCCCAACCAGAGGAACCGGACACCTCGCTGTGAATATGTTTAAGGAGACACAGAGACAAGAACAAACGCACAAACACACAAACACCAAAGAACTGATTAACTGTTTCCCGCAAAACGGTATATCGGTATGAGTGTGTGTGTGTGTGTACTTATACAACTATCTTTGTGAGGACCACTTGAGATCTTCAAAGGCCCGTTTGAGGGTTCAGACTTGGTTTTGGGGTAAACGGTTAGGGAATGCATTCTGTCAATGAGGCGTCCTCACAAAGACAGAGGTGCAATGTTGTGTGAGCGTGCGTGAGTTTGTGTGCGTTTCTAGTGGTGTGTGAGCGCAGAGGAAGCCGATCCGTCAGAGTCGAAGGTAAACTGTATTTAGTCTTTCCGAGCCCTGTAGTCACGACACTTTGATGTGAGGATGGAAATGTGTGTGTGCGAGAAAATGAGGAGGGGGGACTTTGTATGTGTGTGTGTGTGTGTGTGTGTGTGTGTGTGTGTATGTGTGTGTGTGTGTGTGTGTGTGTGTGTGTATTAGAGTTTGTGTTTGTGTCATTGGAAGATAACACCGCCAATTTGGCCTCCAGGTGTGCCCACTGGTTTTGGGACCGACGCCAACTTCAAACAGGTCTTCGCCCCTCGTTCTCTGACGGATGAAAGGCCGGACCAGGAAGACCAAACACAGAGACGGGGGGGGGGGGGGGGGGGGGACAGCGGCTGCAGCTCTGCACTTGCGCTCATACGGAGGCTACACAGCTCATGACCCTCCGGTTCCCCCTCAGGTAAACACTGTATAGCTTTGTCAGCACTTTTGAGCTGTTAGCGTCTTTAGCACCGTTAGCTGCCGGCTAATCTTGAGAGAGACAATCTCATCTTTAAAATATGAGTTTAAACAAACAATACATGTCCTCGTCATTGATTCAGTTGCACTCACTGACAATGAAAGTGGGTGAACAAAATTAATAATCTTTCCAAATGTTGTTCACACATCTGGCCTTTTAGTCCCAATCTTCTTTGAGCAAAAGTTTATCAGATGTGGACAGACCCATTAAAAAAAAACAAAAAAAACCCAGACCAGACACAGAACCCCCCCCCCCCCCCCCCCCCCCCTGCAGAATCCTGAGCGATGCTGAGGTGAACCCTGCTCTGCATCTGGGTGTGGAAGGTGTATTAAGGCTGCGTTAATCCTTAGAACTTCAGCTCAGGTAGACAACCCCCCCCCCCTCCACACCACCACCGCCCGCGCCTTCGTCATCGAACCAATGAAATCCCTTCTGTTGCTATAAGATACAAAACAGCATCCATCCGAAAACACAAACAAACCGCTGAGCGACACACATCGCTGCTCATCTTCATCCAAGAGTTTTACACAGAACGCCTGTAATCCTTCCAGTTCCTCTGAAGGATCAGTAGATCACAATAATGGGGGGGGGGGGGGGGGAACCCCACGTTTATGTCTTCTAAAACTTCCCCGTGTGATTTAACGTTGTTTAAGAAAGGTTTATTTTTTTTCCCAAACAGGCAAAATCTTAACTGAATTCAGTATTCAGGCTTTGATGTGAAAGACACAAGCAGGTAAGATCAACACGGGACTGAGGAAAGTAATTAAAATACTTCTGATTGTCTTTGTACTACATTTATACAACATACTGAAGTATTCGCCATGTTCGAGTGTACCGCCATGTCAATTACAGATTTGATCTGAAAAGATTATGACGTGAATATTATTCTATATTTTTCATTATCGAAAATCCAACAAAACCCCAACTCTGTTCTTACTCAAGTACATTTGTTGGGGACTAGAGTTAGAATTGGTGCTCTTACATGTATTTGGGGCAGCAGGGGGGTGTATTTGATATTGAGTCATAATAAACTACAGTGTGTGTGTGTGTGTGTGTGTGTGTGTGTGTGTGTGTGTGTGTGTGTGTGTGTGTGTGTGTGTGTGTGTGTGTTCATGGAGAAGAAGGAACAACATTGAGGCTCACTGATGTGTTTTTAATGGAGCTCTAAGAGGAAACAACAGATTAACAATACTAGTTAGTAGATCCATTCATTTTTACCAATAAAAAAATATTCCCTGAATTTAACATTTTAAACATTAATAGCAAATACAATGAATGGATGTTTTGTGCATCGCCTGTTTGAGTGTGACAAGTGCAGCCAACTGAAGTGAAAAGCTGGTATTTGTCATAAATTTCTTTTAAATGTATATTTTGTTGCGTTGATGCTCGTAGCTAGGAATCATCAGATGTGTTGTTTATTTTATTTTTATGTTCTCCAGTGGGTTTTTGGTGATGCGTGTAACCAATCAGAACCCAACTTCACTCAAACCGATGCTATTTTCTCTATTATTTTGACTCAACTTTGACTTGACTTTCAAGCCTTTGGACAAAGAAAGTGAAGTCACAATTTTAGGGGTATTGGTCATTATTTTTTAAGCTAAAATGTACTCTGATTTGCAGTATTTTCTGCTATTTTAGACATTTTCTTCTCTGCTTCTTTTAACACAATGGCAGCTCTAAGCCTGAGATATTTAAAACCATCTACTGTCAAAACATAACCATGGGAATATGGAAGATACTGTTAATGGTTTTTCTGGATCTGTTGAGTAAATTAATTGAAACAATGATCTCTCCATTAGGTTTTGATTATTGACTTGTGACCGCGGTGACAACACCCATCGCTCGAATGTCGTTTTGGCAGCGGGGCAAGTCTGCGGTCTCATTTGGAAACATTGAGACACGAGCCAGACAGGTTCAAAATCACATTCTGTGTCTTGATGCCTCTCCTTTCCCTATCAAAACCATCGCCTGTTACCCAACAGGACCCACGATGACGACTGATCTCAGTTAATGCTGCAGCGATTAGCCGCGTACGTGAGTCACCTTCTCAGACAGACACAATCGAAAGCAGGAGGTCATTACAGCACTAATAACCTGCTCACCAGCCTGCACACACACACACACACACACACACACATGTACTGACAAACACACATGTGAGCGAGGACAGACATTAACACACCCTGAGTAGGTGTGTGTTGACGTTACAAACACAAGAGAGAAAAACAGATACGGACAGACAGGCAAAGACAGGCCGAACACACAAGCGTACCACACACTGTGCGGCTAGCCATCCCTTTAAAACAATTAACACAACGGTGGAAGGAAATTAAATTGTCACAACTTTGGCAGATTTTTACCAATAACTCACTGCACTAATTTTTGCCAAACAAAAAAACATTAACAACTGCTGTTTTGAGTACAGATGTAAAAAAAAGAATGGAAACCTAGAATCAGTTTCAATGAAAGTTGCTTATTGGACCTACTAACATTTCTGCAACACTAAACATGATAAGTCTTGAATACCGTTACGTTAACATAAGTTAAACAATGTTAACGAGGTTATATACGCACAAAGATAACATGAACGTCTTGTCCACATCATCTTACACGCCATAGTGTCATTCGATTATCATCTTTTACGCTCAAAACAATACTTACATTTGATTAAACCTGCTCTCAGTAAAACCCAGAGAACCAATTTGAAGTTGTTGAGGAAAAAAGATAATAAAAATGTCTGCTACATCCCCAAAAAACAGTTAACAATTTGAGAGTTGTGAGAGTGTGCAGGAGACCGGAGTGGAGAGTCTTTTAAATTGTAGGATTTTGGCAAAACATTTATTTTTGGGAAATATTGAGCATACGACTGGATCATGCTGGACCAGTCGTGTGAGAGTTTGTTAACAGATTCTCTATTATAGTTTTGCTGTTGTTAAACACAGCCTCCATTTACATCAATTTTACAAGGATCAATTGTTTGATCATTCACTGTGAGAAAAAGTTTTCTTCACAAATTCAGGATTACCTGGGTTGATTGATATACAAATGTTTTTTTTGTGGGTGAAGTATTCTTTTAGATGTCAGGAGCCCAGCTTGATAAGTTACAAGAAACGCTGCTAGCTCACATAAAACACACACACGCCAGTAAAAACAATATAAAGCAAATTATCTCTGTCTATCCGTCTGTGTGTCCTTCTCATATCTCCAGAATCGCTCATCTGTTCTACTTCACACTTGGGAACTGGAAGCATGGAAGCACTAGGAAGTGCAGAGGTTGCAATTTGGACACGTGACATGTTCAATATTAAAAAACTTTGAACATACAAGCAAAGAGAGCTCTGTGCAGAAGAGAGGCTTCAGGGCATGCTGTGCTGCTTGGATGCTGGATATACTAACGTTACAGCCAAACTCTTCTAACTCTTCAAACTTTTTTTAAGCATGTACACATTGTGTGTTTTAAAGCATCTATGATTGTTGCAGGTTTATTGCTAATTTGGGGAGATGAAGGCAAAGCACTTGCGCACTTCATCAAAACCGACTGTTAACGAAACAGGAGAAAATGTTCTTGTTGGATCAGAGCTGGTGAGTAAAAGCATAACCAAAATTAAATACGCCCTGAAACAAACGCACCCTTAATGAGAGAGAGAGAGAGAGAGAGAAAGAGAGAGAGAGAGAGAGAGAGAGAGAGAGAGAGAGAGAGAGAGAGAGGCGAGGTTGACATTACCGTCATAGATCATGTGCAACAATCACTTGCAGCAGAGTGAAGCCCACACAGTCAGAAAAACCACAGACAAACACATGTCTGTGCACACACACACACGCATAACCTGATCTACACACAGAGACTCAACAACATAACAGACATCTACAAACACAAAACAAGTCTGCACAGACACACACACACACACACACACACACGCACGCACATAATGTGTGGGTGCAACTCACTGGTTTTAAAAAGAGCTCCTTTTGGGAAAATAAAGCTAATTTACAAGAACTCTGAACAACCCAAAACCACAGCTGATCACTTCTACCAGATGTTTCAGTCCCCTAATGTTAAAAAACTAGATATTCAGCATACAGTCACAGATGACAGTCTGATTTTTTTTAAAAGTCCTGTTTCACTAAATATTACTTTCTTACAAATGTGTCACAATTGTCTGAAAACTGAATTTACACACTACATTACTGTGCATTTCTCTGAAATAATAAATATGAAAAACTAAATAAACGTTGTTATGCTTCAGCTAAAAACAACAACAAAAAATGTCACAACTGCTACACCTTTTTACAGAACGGGGTGTGTTGGTTACAAAACATGTGTCACACCAGCAGCAACTCATCTTTTCCACTTCATGTGTCTATGAAACATTGATTCTGGACATGTCTGTCATGTTTTCTAGACCTGGAAAGTCTGCTTATTTATCTTGGAAGTTTCACCTAAAGGGAAATGTCCGATGGAGAAATAACTTACCTTTGACCTTTCACTCTATAAACAGCATTATTTCTTGAAGGAGACTTGCATTTTATAGTTTTTTATGACCATATTCCACCCATGCAATGAGCCCTCAACAAGATTATTAAAGCACACCTAAAGGATCCAAAGAGCACCTGTATGTAATGATCACAAGCACCCAGCACCGGTCAGGCATTGAGCTTCAATGGTTGAGGTTCAGAACAGATCTTTAGACAGTGAGTCTTGCAAGTTTTCACAACTTGTGGGTAACAATATAGACACAACCCCTCAACAACCTTTCAACCACGGGGTCCTTGGTATGATGCACAGGAACACAACAGCCACATCGAAGCGTAGGGTTTGACCATGGTTTTCGTAATAAGAAGTAGTTCTCTTAACTGCCCCGTAGACCAGCACCAGAGACTTGAACTGGATATGAGCTTGTGCAGGACAACTTGCTGAGGTTGAACACAACATGGGAGAGCGTTATTCTGGACTATCTGCAGAGGGTTGGTGGAAGACGCAGGGACTCCGGCAAGGAGGAGTACTTAACTTACTATAACTGAAGTTACGTTACAAGCGTATTTATTTTAACCAAACCACAATCTTTTACCAAACCTACCTAAGTAGTTTTGTTGCCTAAACTTAAGTGACGCCAATGGGTCCTGTCCAAGTGTCGGAGTTTGATGAGCTGGGGATTAAAACCGATTGGAAAGACAGGTCTCAGCACAGGCATCCTTTTCCCTGAAGGAACCCAAGCTCGGTATTGTGCCGGTGTCGGCCTGGGGGAATGACATGAATAGTTGGGTGTCGTCAGCATAGCAGCCATAGGAGAAGCCATGCATAAGCAAGTTATGTTCAGGGTAGATGTCAACCAGACAATCTTGTGGATGTTGTCCGCTACAGATGCCACGTTAGACCATTTCCAGTAAACTCAAGCAAACATTCCTCAGTTCGCATCTATTGCTGATACATATTGTACATGCATTTCACTGGTCATGTGTATCACCTGACTTGTGTCTGGGCTGTATGATAGCAGTGTGAGTCAGACAGTCAGACAGATGGACATGTGGAACTAACTGACCTGGATCCATGAAGGGACTTTCCACCTCATCTCTTCCTCCCTCACTTCTTCCTCCTTTCCCCCCAAAAAAAAATTCTGCTTTTTTTTCCGTCAGACAGGGAAGAGTGAGGAAAGTTAGGAGAAGTACTGTTGACATGGAGATCACGGTTGAGAGTTTTTCATGACATCTATCCATCTGAAAACAACGAATGCAAAAACTTGATCAAACACATTCCATCGCATTTTGCGACTCATTTGTAAAGTTCCCTAATTTTTCTTGAATTCCTGAGAAATTATCTATGAATCTGAAAAAAGGTTATTATGGTAAAACTAAAACTGAAACTAAAGGGAAGATTAGCAGTGAAAAATATTGGCATAAAGACAATAAATTAAATGATATCCTTTAAAAAAAAATGAACTGAAACAATATTGCCAAGAAAAAGAAAGAAAAGCATAGAAATATAATTGTTTACATTGACCCACAGAAATTGAACACACTTGACATTCCAGGAGATGTCACTTTGCCTCACAAATAATCCCTGTTGTTGTTTTTTACATGCAGTCTAGTCTTGATAACAAGATTATGATTCAAATATTGTGGGAGATCAAATGCCATTTAACCACCAAGCTATTCTGCTCAGGTCTCATGCTAACCAACTCGGGTTGGGATGTGTGGTTGTGAAAGAGTACTCAAGTTGATTTCCAAATTAAAATTTAAATAATAGGGCCATTCTATCATAACCTTGATATCAATGCTACATTTTCATTCCCTCTTCCTCTCTTCTGATTTTCCCTGGCTACATCTCATATTTAGCTTCCCTTGTGTGATTCAGCTATTCACTATTCTGTGCAACGCCCTCCTTGGTGCTTTGATTTGATAGCAGGCGCAGTCTACTTTCTCTGAAACGTGTTTTTTTAAGTTGAGGCAGTTTAATCCCTCGAACGCAAACTTCCAAGAATCGTCAAAACTCCAGGAAACTGTTTTCTGATCAGAGTGATGCAGGATGACTGACTGGGTGTGTTGCTGATTTTTTCACTGTGAGGGATGAACTTTATTTTGCAACTTGTCTTGCATCAGAGCGGTTACTTTAAATTTGTGAACTAAGCTGAGCTGTTCGAGAGGTTAGTTTAGTTCTAATAAGCACACATAGTGCTTATTCAAACAACAAACCCTATACTGGTGTTTTGACTAATAGAATTTGAACTGGTGAATGTTTGTGTGCTCCACTAATTTGCTGAACTATTAGGGTGCATTGAGGTGTAATGCAGCATCGTCTATGCCGGGATGTACCTATCGACGCACGTTTACATGAAAAATAGCGCAGCGGTGTATCCTGCTGTGTCCACCATGTCTCCTACAAACCTATGTTCCCATTCAACTAAGCTGCATTCTCAACGACGTTTTGAGGGATTGTTTGGATTACAGTTGCAGTTTTTAAATATGTGGTTAACATATTTTAAATTACTTTTTCTTTTACAATTAACACTTGAAATGATGAAGGCAGTACACAATGTAAACCATGGATGTGAAACATCACTGAACTAAACTAAATAAATCATACAACTAAAAAGATAGTAAACCAACAAGCTAGAAACCTACTTGGTTAGGTTTAGAAAACATGTTTTGGCATAACATATGTACGATTGTTACGTTATGGACATAGATTATAGTCAACATTGACTTTAGGTTTCTCACAGGACATGAACAGCGGTCTCCTGGATGAGAGTCCTGTGTGTTTTTTTTACCCATCCACCCCTTGGACTTCTGCAAACTTCGATAAAAAAGTACAATGCAGCATCGTTGAAAGGGAACATCATTCTTTAGGAGACCAGGCTGCACTCTTGAGGGTCTATAACTCAACGAAGTACAACACACACTCACACACAGTACATGCACATTTACACAAACCACTAGAGTGCTGCCGTTTCAACAGCGACTAAAACATCTTCAGACCGTCCGGTGAAAATAAGAAATGCATCCAGCAAACTGGTAAAAAGAGCTTAAATGACGTTAACGGTGGCAGAGAAAGAGAGAGAAAAGAGAGGCGGTGAGGTTGAGTGGAGGAGGCAGCGGTGAGGTGCAGGAAACCACACACACACACTGCTAACACTGATGTGGTGAACACAAAACTCTGTAATCCACCCACATTCGACAGTACATAGACATCGGTACGTACAGAAACCATAGTCATGTATATTTCCTTTAGATCCAGTCAGACAGAGATAGATAGATATACGTGTGAACACATCGTCACCTGCACAACACTCGTATAACTCAACGGAAAATGTTTTTAATTGCGTAGAATCTTGGCAAAGTCGACCGTGTTCGTAAAGCTGAAACGTGAAGTGTCCCTTGTGTAAAACTCGTACAATGTGAGGGGACCATGAGGATAAATGAGGTCCTGCACTCAAGTCTCTTCCTCCCTTCCTGAAGCTCTGTCTCTTCTCTGAAGTGCAGCTCTTGTCCAGAACAAGCGGAGAATGAAAACAGGCCTTCACGGACAGACAGACCTCCATTGTTTCGGAACATGTTTGAAATAAAAAGGACAACAGCGCGGAGGGTTTGTTCCTCGTGGGACCAACAGCACATGGAAACAAAGTCGCAGCAAAAAGTCCCCCTATCCCACCCGACGTCTGTCTCACTCCTCTCTGGTGTCTCTTTGTCTCCATTCTTGTTCTGTTCATGACATCTTTTTCTTTCATCATTTATTAATTCAGTGTTTCTAACTTTGTTTTATCTGTTCACTCAGTAGGCCATATGAACTATCTATAACTTTGTAAGAGAACTCATAAATTTCCTGTTTAAAGAAATTTTCCTCTCGACACTCACGAATGGTCCAGACCTTTTGTACGAGTCATGTTAAGCATAGGGCCCTAAATTTGACTGAATTTGGAGTTGAAAAAATAGCTTAATAAATAAAACAAAATTTTACGTGAAACTTGTATTGCGTTCACCGTCTCATAGTGACCTTGCTGATAAGTTTCCTGCAAAATTTGAAACTAATCCGCCGCCGAAATATGCTCAAATTGACAACGTCACTTGTTTTGTTGACACATTTTGTGATGAATGAACACTTACCTTTGTGACACATTCATAATAAAACTCATATCTCGCCAGTTAAAAAAATGTTTAATGTGGACGTCCACATCTGGCCTAAAATTTGTGTCCTCGCAGATGCATAGAAAGCATGCAGACTGCACAAGCTGATCTTTTGTTCCACGGATATCGTTAAGCGGGTTGCACATTATATTTTCTCATTTTGCATTTTTGACACAAAAAAAAACAACAAACACAGGAGCAATTTTTGCTGTTGTGAGATTGTCATTTTCTTTCCTTGTGCGCACGCTTCTTCTTCCTCTTGATTATTACCACCACCAACTGGGATGGAGTGTGGCTCCATAATGTGGTGTGACTGGAACCTCGTGCCTGCTTGTGCGACCGTTGAAAGTCTGCAGAAGGTATTCGATACAATTTGAGTCCCAAGACTCCACCATTTGAACGTGTCCACCTTTATTGACCGTCACGTCCTTTGACTCACTGCTTTCTACACATTTTGTTTGGCATCAAAACAAATGTTTTCTTTATTCACACTGCAGCACAGCTCTGAGATGACATGGACGGTGACCGCCGCAGCAACATTCTCAAAAAATGTGTTGTGGTTTCGTCTTCAAGCTCCAATGTCAAGTTGATTGGCAGAGACGTTGATCATGTAGTCAACATGTCTCTATATTTGTAGTGATATGGTCGTATATCAATACGGTCCATATCGAGGCAGACCTCTATACTTATTCTATCACTCTATTTTCTTAGATGTTATTGCTGCTGTGCTTTTGCACCCTGTGGAATAAATCAGTTTGTTGTTGTATTGTGGACACTTCCCCTTTACTGTCCATCTTCTTTCATGTATTGTTACATTGTTACATGCATTGCTGTAAAACCAACTGCCCTCTAGGGACAAAACAAAGTGTAACTTTCACAGTAACTTGGAGGAAGTAATGCATTTAATAGAGGAATGTGTTTTTTATCAAATGTGTTTATTACTGTGAAAAAGTCATTTATAAATTTGCAATTTCTTTATGACCCTGTTATTTGTCATTTTCTTTTCTTTCCTTCCTCATTTTTTTTTGTCTGACTCTTTAAATGTGTCTGTCTAACTTACATCTTAATGTCCGTCTGTCTTTGTGTCTGTATCTCTGTCTGTCTCCATCTCTCTGGGTGGTCTGTGGTCCAGCAGCCTCCTCTTCTCCCTCCGGTGGTGGTGTGAGGGCGTTCTTAGGAGGGGGGGGGGATAGTGGGATTGCAGGGGGGGGGTATATGTTGGGTATTTGGGGGGGGGGGGGGGGGGGGGGGGGGGAGCAGTTACTTCCTTACCCGCTCTCCTCCCACCCCTATTTACCCTTCACTTCCTCCCCTCCTGATTGTTTCTGGCCCATAAAGAACATAACGTGCCCACACACCAGCGCTGATGCTCAAATGCCCCCCACCGATCTCCAGCTTCTCCGAAAAATAAAAAGTTTAGGGGTTAACCACTGAACCCAATGACTGCTAACACCCCTGCCTCCCCACCAACACACACACACATACACACACACACACACACACACACACACACACACACACACACACACACACACACACACACACACACACACAGTGCCACCCCTGCTCAGCTTTGTGTATGTAAACAGTGGTTGCTCACGGGCGGAATGACAGACAACAAGGCGTGCAAACGCACATATATACAGTACAGTCACATTCTCCCACATTGATACACACACACACACACACACACACACACACACAGAAACATATACACACAGACAGACATATACATGCCACACGCAGAGACCGTCCTCAACGCAGCCATCAAGAGCCACACGTCGCTTCCTCTCCTCCGTGTCGTCCTTCTTCTCCGGTCTGGTAGCCATTTTGCCATCAATGGCCTGGTTGCGTTTAAGGGGGGGATTTCTCCCCCCCCCCCCCCCCCCTCAGATCTGGGCAACCACAACAGCAAAAGGCGGCCTGCAGTGGGCCGAAAGAGGAGAAAGCGGCGAGTGATTGGCATGTGGTGTGCCCAATGCTGTCTACATCCTTTTAGTGCGCCTTCTAAAAATGCAGATTGCTAAACTGACACATGAGATGGTGAATCTCTCCCACATCTCATTGTTAGCAATAATCCATAAAGGAACAGTGATAAAACAGAACGTCATCTCTGAACACACACTGATACATTTAGGCCAAACTGAAGAACTGTTTATCTGCCATAAAAGGTTAAATTTGTACTTTTTACAGAACATAATTTAATTCACGAATCATGAAGGGGGAAAAAAAGTATTCTAACCGCTTTACAACCTGCTACGATTGTGCCACATAAATTCACTGTTAATGGATTATGTAACTGTTCAGTTCCTGATGCTTTTAGTGACACACTGAACCCTTTGTTATCAGAGCAATTGTTGATGAAAAGGTAAACTAAATTAAAAAAAATTAAAGAGTCTGAGCCACCTCGTCCAGCACATTACATCAGTCGTCACAGCTGATGAGAATTTAACACTGATTAGCAGAAAATGATTCATGGTGACCAAGCATACGTCCGTAATCTGCGGTGATTATTTCCCAATTCATTCCCACACACATACGCACACACACTAAGACGCACAAGAGCAGCTGCAGATACATTGTTTCAGACGGATTAACCATTGCGTGTTTCTGTGAAGCATCTCTCAATATGAATCATTGCGCTCATCAGTACAGATTAGCATGAGTTTAGCATTTACCGCTATTAGCAATTAGCAAGGCATAGGCCTAAACCGTCCCTAGGACTCATCAGCCAGGGATTAGCATGAATTTAGCATTTAGCTTGATTAGCTGTTAGCGGGGCATCAACTGTATCAATGACTCATCGCCCAGGATTAGCATGAATTTGGCATTTAGCTTGATTAGCAATTTACACAGCATCATATGTATACATGACTCATAAGCTAAGGATTAGCACACATTTAGCATTTAGCCCAGTTAGCAAAATTAGCAAAGCATCAGCTGATGCACAACACAGATGAGGCTGCAAAAGTTTAACATTATTTAAAGGCTCAATGTGAAATTTGATGTGTAATATTATGTTTCAGGAAGTGCTACCCTGAGCCTTCCACTTAGCACTTATTGTATTCATACTAGCTTGTTGCACTTATTGTATTCGTATTACTT
>NW_027176683.1:142075-149575 GCF_023349555.1 Cebidichthys violaceus
GGCCACACACGCGCGGCTGCAATCCAACACATTTCACTTTTGCATAATGTTTGTTGATCACTTCCCATACGTGCAAAAAAAAATCACTGTGCGCATTTTGTCCACTGCTTATGAAGCAATTTCCCTAACAACTGTTACAGAAACATAGCAGCTTGCACCCTGACGTGAATCCAAAATGAGAAGCAAGTTTTATTGAAAGAAAATGCATCCGACCTCATTTAATTTGTCAGAGTAGGCAGGATTTAAAGGGACACAACGGTGGAAAAAACCTGGCTGCTGACTTGTGCTTGAAATTCGGTAAAAAAGAAAGTTTGTGCTCACTTTCTAAGTCGTAGTCTAACTTTTCTATGTAACAAGCTGTGTATCTTGCAATTTCTCAAACAAGCCTCGTCTAAATCAGAGGTGCACATTAGGTCAACCAAGAAAGATTTTTACTAAAAATTTTAGGTTGTTAGATGTGTCTAAGATCACGAGATCATATGTTTTAAGACTAACTACAGTTGAGCAGACAGTCGATGAGGAAGTGAAACTCATCATCAGAATAGTCTCTCGTATGACTCTTACTAACACTGGGCTCACTTCTAATTAAATAATGGACACAAACTACGCCCAACATTTTTCTAGGGAAACGCCTGGAACTCCCTCAAGGAACCCCGGGGAACCCCCGACCCCTGGTTGAGAACCACGGGTCTAAATGGCTGTTCTTTGAATGAAGTTCAGAGCTTAGTTTTATGAAGAGAAACATGGAAAGATTTGAGTTCAATCGGCTCATCAATTTTGGAACAGTAAAAGAAAATTACGTGCAATTTGGTCAAATTGACTGTTCGGACCTCTCTCGCATGTAATTTTCACAGCAGGAAACACGACTTTCAGATGAGTAGGGACAGAAATTCACAAATAAAATCACCTAAAAAAATCAATCTGCTCCTTTTACAACATTTAACATTTTGATTGTCAGTTGTAATTGAAGGCTACTTGCAGAAACCACTTAATAGCAACGATCAGAAAACACCCTCTCCATGCATGAACTGACATGAGATGTTAGCAAAACTAATTTAAACATTTCAAACTTCCAAGTATCTTGATATCCAAATCAACATTCAAAGATGATGTCGTGTTTCTTTCCCTTTTGTCTTTGTGCTGATCATAACCGACGTGTTGAGTTCACTCATATGGATCTCATTGTCATAACCGTGCGGTTGACCAGACCAATCACTGCTGCACTTTCATTGCCCCCCCCCCCCCCCCCC
This sequence comes from Cebidichthys violaceus, assembly GCF_023349555.1. Lineage (NCBI taxonomy): Eukaryota > Metazoa > Chordata > Actinopteri > Perciformes > Stichaeidae > Cebidichthys > Cebidichthys violaceus. The sequence goes on from NW_027176683.1 coordinate 143,326, forward strand.
CCCCCGACTGTTTACCAACCGCACTGCCACGCACAGTGACTCTGCTGAATGTATGTTTGTAGTCGCCGTGTATAAGTCTTCTGTCTGTTTGATGCTATGCGCTGTCATTTTGTTCCGGGTGTGGGGTCCCCGTCGCCCACCGCTCGTGCCGATGGCGTCCTCCGGCACAGTTCATGTCCCTCTGAGTAGACGCCATCCACGGACCATTACATTCAGCAGAAACAGTGACACTCAAAACGACGCGGTCGATATTTCATTTTTAAAACTTCTGATTTATTAAATTGTTCTACAGAGTAAAAACATGATGCCACATTTATTGATTGGAAACAATAGGATGTGTGTTTCCACACTACTGACCCACATTTGCTTGTAATGTGAAAGTATCCTTACAGAAGATGATGACTGTGGTTTAACTGGACAAGCTGTCAGTCTACAAAGGGTGGAATTATACGAGAAAAACCATAGACTGTGGATAAGAAGTGAAACCCATTGGTTTGTGAACTGTCGAGTTTGCCGTTTTGGTCGTCGCTATCTTGGCTTTTTGCAACCAATGAACAGAAGTTATCATATTTGAACTCCGGAGGAGTGATGTAGTTACACCGTATACGTCAATTCCAGTAAGCCCCGCCCCTAAAGCATCCCCTGCTTTATGGTTTGACTCTAAATGGAGCATAATGTACTAAATGAACATCATGCTGTATTGAAGAAGACTGTAAACTAGAGATTGAGACCATAAACTCATGTTTACAATGTTTACTGAGGGAATAAATCAAGAGAGAAGTAGAGTCATTTTAGACTAGACTTCTATACAACCAGAGGAGTCGCCCCCTGGTGAACACTAGAGAGAATGCAGGTTTAGGACACTTCCGCATCGGCTTCACTCGTCAGAAACCGGCGGTTGCCTCCTGATAGAAGAATCAATAAAAGCCCATCATTTTGCATATCGTTCTTTGGATGTTTGAGCTTCGCTGTGCAGAACAACATATTGACATTAAAACACTGTTTTCACATTAATCTGCTGAAGTGGGGAAAGTTTATCTGTGCTCACCTAAAAATGTAAAAGATTACAAGTCATTTAAAAGCCAATCGTAGTCCAACATGTAACTATAGGAGACATTTTGTGTCCAGCAGTTGAAACTTAGATTCTGGATTTCTGGACTCAAACTATTAGTCAAAGCAGAGTATATTCATTTGTCTCAAAGCATGTCTGGAGGGGATCTTTATGTCCACAAACACTCAAAATAACAATGGCCGTTCTCAGTGCAACATGTTAACGTATCAAACTTCATTCCTGGACCCCTGAATTCTGAAGTGAGACCGTGATTTGTTTTGAGAATATGTCTGTGAATGAATGCTTGGGGTCAGGTAAAGTAAAATATAAAAGTGAAGCTGGCTAAATGAAGCTCGGAATGAGCCAAACATGACTGTTGTTGTTGTTGTTGTTGTTGTTGTTGTCGTCAGTATTAATGATCCGTCTCTTCCCTTCATTCCTCTCCTCATGTTCAGCAACCAGAGAGGCTGCAGGAAGACGAAGTGAAAGTCTGTTGAAAGTGAATGTTTTCGCTTGTTCTGTCAGACACACAGGAAGCAGAGAGAGACTGTGGCCTGAACAGAGGAAGTCGGATTGCTGTGTGTTCGTTCGTGTGTGTGTGTGTGTGTGTGTGTGTGTGTGTGTGTGTGTGTGTGTGTGTGTGTGTGTGTGTGTGTGTGTGTGTGTGTGTGTGTGTGTGTGGTCTGAGTGCTGACTGAGCCCTTTGACTGGGAGTGAGCCACTTTACAGGCTGTGGCTGCTGAACCTGATTAACAGCTCAGTGTGGTGCCTTAACAGCGTGGGCGGAGAGTCTCTTAGATTCAATAGACTTATAACCATTTCAACACTGCAACATTCTGTTATGTAATATGAATATTAATAAAACATGTGGGGTGGGGGGGGGGGGGGGGGGTCACTTTGTGTGGGTTTTTAGATGCACAAACATGAATCACCCACTCAATAAAGTAAGTCACTAGGAATGTTTTTAGAACTCCTTCCAATAATTTGATGCGTTTTCTGTTGAAACGGGACGTTGCAGCAGGACATGAAGGGCTGACTTCATGTCCACATATGGTGTTCATGTTTTAATGGTTGGACAGAAGGCTACCTACTGGTACGGCATGAAGTCAGCCGTACCAGTTCCATCCCACTGAAAATTGGATTTCAGTGGGATGGAACTACCAAAAAAAAAAGAAAATGTTTTGCTTCAGACTAGTGGAAAGAAAACATCTAAAATACATATTTAGGATGTTATTTTACAACTTTGTCTGTTTTTGTCTGTAGATTTCTCCTAAATTCACAAAAAGTTACCTTTAGATAATGCCTCATTTACATATTTAAACATAACATTTCAGAAAACTTGTAATACAAAAAATGATTGTCTTAATGTAATCAACTGGGTATGTTTCTCTGTCATATCTGTTAGTTTTAATTTTGACCCTCTTCACCTGGAGACTCTTCTAAATGTCTGGACTTTAACTAAACGTCTCTTTAAAGGAGCTTTTCTATCAATGGAGTTTTCTCACACTCTGATCCAGAATCTCCACTTCAGTAGTTCTGACATCCACCAAACTTCACACCTTCATTCCTCTCTGTGTGCTGAAGCTTTCTACAGAGGGGCTTGTTCACACATCATTCATAGCCTGACTTATACTACATTGTATTCCAAAAAGTGGTGAAAATTGATTTTATTTTGAATGTCTGTTGACAGTATTTTCTTATTCATGGAGGGATACAAAGACATATCCAAAACTCTCTTAATATGTGGAGAAAATGAAAGAAAAACATTTTGAACCTAGTTTCATCCAATGTTCAGGTTTCTGTTCTGGAAATTTAGACAAACTAGCTCATATTTAAAAAGAGAATGCCTCATTTGCATATTTAAACATACAATTTCAGAAGAAAAAACAAGTCTTAATGTCAGTAATCAACCGGTGAAGTTTCATGGTGATATCTATTTGATTTAATGTTTATTCATTCGCCCCTTAAAATGTTTAAGTGATCATTGAAATAACCGGAGCTGCACATTCTGTCAGCTCATGTTTGCTGTAATACTTCTGATGGAAACACAGTTTCTAGTTTGTTCGTACCTTTTCAAACAGCGTTTGGTATTTTTCCATCAGGGGAGGAGAAGCACAGGTGTAACCGATAACACTAACGATGTGGGCCTCAGCAGTGAGCAGCGCGAGAGGACCCTGGAACAGACACACCTGGACGCTACGCTGATTAACGTCATGTGTGACACCTGTGTGGAAAACAGTTACTCACGTCAAACATATACGGAACATTTAGCACGTTTAAATGCAAACCGTTGTCCGTCACAGCGCTTTCACTCTCTGCTTCTTCCTCTTTATAGATGTCTACATTTTTTTTATTCTATGTTGTTTAGTCCGTTTCTATATTTTACTAGTTTTTATGAATATTTCCTCATCTGAGACGAGAGCCTAAGGAGAAAAGAGGGCTGCATGCTGACAAACTTGTTGGGCTTTAAATAAACCTGAGCCGGCTGTAAAGACAGAACTTTAAGATTATACAAATAATCGACGTATAAACGATTGATAATCAAAAGAAAGCCTCCTCTACCATGTCTCCCTCCTCATAACCACAGGTTGAATGCAGCTTTGTTGTACTTGAGTTTAGATACTGAAGATCCCTCAGTTTGCCAAAAAACGTGTATATAAAATATACGGATGTTTGAAATTTGCACCTAATTTTTGACTGAAACTCAACATTTAGCAGTTTTTCAAATATTTAAAACAATATCTGTTCCTGTTGATAGAAACCATTCGTCTGCAGCTCACTTTCGATAAATGCAATGCAAGCAATTAGACCGGTTTCAAAGCTTTTCCCCCCTCTCTCTTTGTGTGTGTTTTTTTTTTTTTTAACAAGGCTTCTGCTATTAATATCCACTTTATTAGCTTGACCGTCACACGTGCATTCCAGTTTTTGCTCCAATAATCCCACTTCCTCCTCTGCCTCCGTATGCGCACCGCAAAGACGTTAAGCATGTGTGAGGTGACGAGTTATTAAAAAACAAAACAAAAATGTCACCGTTTGTTTTGGCTGCGTTCAGTTTTTTTTTGGGGGGGGGGGGTGGGAAGGTTCATGTACACAAAACAAAGAAACACACACATAGTAACAGATTCTGGTAGTTCACACATGATTAGCAACAGCAAGTCTTATATAAGAGTAGTTTTCCATATATGTGTGTGTGTGTGTGTGTGTGTGTGTGTGTGTGTGTGTGTGTGTGTGTGTGTGTGAGCTGATTAGTCCTGTCAGACGGACTAATTGACTGTGGCAATAAGGGTCTAAAGCCGCCCTGACGAAAAGAGGTAACATGTGTTGGAGTAGCTTTTGTGTGTGTGTGTGTGTGTGTGTGTGTGTGTGTGTGTGTGTGTGTGTGTGTGCGTTGGGGGGTCCCATCTGTTGTGGTCGGTGTATCCGGTAAATGGAGGCGTACATGTGAGAGGTGTTGGTCGGAAACTAAAGCTCCTTTACTCTCTTTTCTCCAGTTCATTGGTTTTAAATACAAACCTACACATAATAATAATATGAATAATGAAAACATTAGGTGCAAACAAAAACTCTATATTCAGTAATGCTGCAACACGATACGTTAAAAGAGAAAACATTTTTGGCCACGCTCAAAGACGCATATACGATTGTGACTGTTAGATCGGACATAACAACAGAATTCATGTGTGTTGTCTCCTAACAATGACACATTTGATATGGCTCATGTAAAAAAACATCTGGATATTCTGAATAAGGCCTTATTCCTAATGGAGCATTTTCCAATGAAGACGTGTGTGATGTGCTGATATTGTCCCTGGTTTTAGGAGCATTCTTCGTTGGACTTAAACAACATTCAGAATATGAGTCTCCTTCATACGAGAACATGAAGGTGTTGATGAAGGAATCAAAGAGGGAGGCTGAGCGCACACGGTCCAAAAAGTCCTCCATATTCAAATATTTGGACGCAAAATGGCACAAGCGGCTCCTGTCGTTCCACTTGTCCATATTTGGACGTGATAGATGAGGCGTCTCCGTGGGATTCACCGAGCTCCTCAAATGTACGTTTAACGTGGCCGTTAAACGTACACGTCACCTGGTCGTTTTACGTTTAACAGAATATGCACGGCTGCGTGTAAACGGGAAAACTAATTTTCATTAGCCACGTAAACAGCTTAGTCGAAATATTGTCTTTTTCGGAATAAGAGCAAAAACAGGAATATTTGGTGCATATAAACGTGGTCGTTGTCAGAAGAAGAAGAACCTCTCTCTCCACAGAAAGTGCATCATTGGTTAACAAACACTGATAAAATACCTACTAGGTCTTTATTACTGAGTTCTTCTGCTTCAGTATCATGTTTCCCTCTGTAGAACTCTGTGTAATAAATCAGCAATTTGCTCAAATTAATACAGAATTACGTTGAATAATATCTGCCTAATGAGTTGGGTGTTTGTTTGCAAGTTAGAAATCATAAATCATCTATTAGAAGTAGCTGTTTACCGGTAGAAACACGTTAACGGAGGACAGTAAGAAACAGTTGAAGACTTTCATTTTCCTCGTCAGTCATTTCATGAATTAACTTCAACACACTGTTTCTCTCGTTTCCGGATGTTTTTAAATATTTGCATGTAATTCATTTAGTTTCTGATGTTGCAATGCTGAGGATTATTAGAATCATTAAACTATGAATGTCGGTAATAATGAACAAGACTTTGAACACATCGTTGGATTTTCACTTCAGCTGTGACTCATAACTCAAATAATTGTATAACACTTTCAGTTCTCTTCCCATCGTGACAAAGCGGTGCTCAACAAATAAACAACGTTTAGGGTTTTTCGCTGGTGTGTTTCTACGGTGGTCTGTTTGTTAGACGAGTCCAGTCGGTGACTAATGAATACAAACACACACACACACACACACACACACACACACACACACACACAAGGCGATATACAAACATAGCCAGCACTTCTGTCTTTTGGATGGGTCAGACTGACTATACAGGAGTGGAAAGAACCGAATATACTGCTGACGTCTTTGCTGTGCACTTATTCATGCAGTAGTCACCACACACACACACACACACACACACACACACACACACACACACGTACAGACCTGGAACGTGGGCTCCTCTCATCTCATGGATAAACAGTCAATTAAACTGGAGTCTGAGCCGTCTTTACACTCGACTTGAAGGGCTAAC
>NW_027176683.1:154575-172075 GCF_023349555.1 Cebidichthys violaceus
TGCCACTGCAAGACAAGACTGTGGTTATTTTAAAGTGAGGGTGTGTGTTTCTGCTCCTTTAAGCCCAGCAGGCTACACAAGAGTCCAGGTGGAACAGCAAGACGGGGAGACGGTCCGTCGTTGTGTGTGTGTGTGTGTGTGTGTGTGTGTGTGTGTGTGTGTGTGTGTTTAGACAGCAGATATACCTTTTCCATCGAGACAATGCGAAGAATGTAGCACAGTTGTCGGCTGCAGGGAGAAGACGGAATGACTTGACTTAAAGATTTACGCTCCAGAGCTTCAAGGCCGATCTAGATTGTCCTTTTCTTTATGCGAACAACACGATATATATATATATATATATATATATATATATATATATATAAATTATTCTGCAATGAAAATATAGCTGCACCTTCAGTCTCACTGTTTTATTTGTATCACAGAGGACCAATAAACATTGCATGTGTTTTAACCCTCTAAAGCCGAATTGAACAAATAAACGTCCGGACATAGTCTCTTGTTTTTTGCCGATTCTGCGCTTATTCTTTCAGTCAGAATCAAGAGTTATACATTATATGATTTAGGGGAACCTACACTGTCACCATCATGCATGGCCTATGTGTTAGCGTACCATATTTAACACACAAAAACAAAAACCGCACACTTAACAAGGCTGTTTAGTTTAATAACTTTATAGCAAACCAGGGAATTTTTTTTTTCCAACCTGAAAAGTTGTATTTGGGTGTTTTAGAGCTTCACGTTAAATTTGGTGCAAATACACCATTTCCTCAATAAGTTAGAGACATTTATTTGGATATTTTTCTGGGCCAGCCAAACCTCAACCACAAAACTGATTTTCTGCAATTAAACCGGGAAAAGGCTTTGAGATACAAATACTCAAACTTGCAGTGTTTGTTTGATCGACAGGTTGACAAAATAAATACAAAATTATTACAAATTAATACAGTCAGCCGCACGGACCAGTTGTTGGTTTTGGTCTCATTGATCCTTAAAAGTGTGCATCCAGTGTCTTCAATGGTGTAGTGTGTGTCTCCAGCCTGAGATGGCGCTCTCCTCCACATCTACACTCACTCTGTGGGTTCACTTTGTCGCCCTGCTGGGATCAGACCGTCACCTCTCTGTCACAGGACCCCCGGTGTAACCGTCAGCCCACCCTGCCAGGTGACAGCAGGCTCCTTTTTGTTTTTAGTAACGACGTGTCGCTTGCGTTGTCATTGCCGTCTCATTAGTGTGTGTGTGTGTGTGTGTGTGTGTGTGTGTGTGGGGCAGCTCTGATGGGACGTGACAAGAGTTTCACATGTTCTTGCAGCAACTGCTGTGTCGCTGTTTTTACAGTCAGGGACACAAACTGGTGACGGGTCGCAAACGTTTACCTCCGAAGTGACATTTCCCTGGTGCTCATTCATTTGCATAAAGTTAAAGATGAATGAGTGAACAGAGTGACGTGTGCAGCCGGCGCTGATGGAGCTCTGGTTTTCTTTTACACCCGTACTGCTGTAAATCTTTTGCTCTGACTGTACGGGAGTGTTAGGTCGGGGTTTTTTATTTTTTCTTGGGTGCTCCTGTTGGTGGTGTGCAGACTGGCTGGACCACAGAGGAAGAGAAAAACACTGCAAAGGGGGGGTCGGCTGTCAATCACAACGCGTTTAGAGAGACCGTAATGAAGACGCGGGCCCACCCAACCACTTAACACAACAGTTTGGGAAGCGTTTGTGAGAGTGTGTGTCATTTAAAGGGGACACACCACAGGCTAAAACACCGTTTTTCTGGGGATTTTGAGATTTTAAGCTATTTCGTTGCTACTTTGTCTATATTTGCATCTGTAGATTTTTCCTAAATTCACCAACTTTTCCTCAAAATTATTTTTTTTTCTCAGACTCTGAGCCAGAAATATCCACTTCTTAGCTATTACTTGATTGTGGCGTCTGCGTCGACGCTTTCAAAGGTCTTCATTTCTGCTCGCTCAGACTTAAACAAAGTTTACCAAAAAACGGCGTCAGCAGAGTTCTCAAATGTCCTATTCTTTTAATTCAATTCCATTTTTTTGTACAGCCCAAAATCAGCCTCAGAGGGATTTACAATCTGTACAGCATACAACATCCTCATCGTCGTACAAAACTCCCCTAAAAAAAAAAAAAAAAAGGAAGGAAACCTCAGTGACCTGACTGAAAATCCTCAAATAAACTATTGTTTCCGAGGAAGGTCACACAAGTGATTTGCGACCGTTTTCTCAAGGATCTTTAACCTTAATGTAGCCAGAGTAATCCCAGTGTGAGTCTGTATCTCTTTTACAAGGGGTCCCGGTAAAGATGGCAATGTAAGAGCCACATCAAAAAAAACAAAGACAAGCATTCAGCGCTCAAATGATCCTTAACCCCGCCTTTAAAACCTTGAAATAATCTAGGTTGAAGTATCTTCTGTAGCTCACACCAAGAGGAGTGTTCTAAAACTTTAACGGCGCTTTTCACCAAAAAAAAAAAACGGTGCCGGTTCTCGAGGCGACGAACATAATCTGTGCCGCATGATGGGAGGTTGTAGTGTGGAAGCCCTAAGATGGGAAAAGAAAGAGACAGAGAGACAGAAATAAAACTCCTAACTCATCTACAGCTTTGTTCAGACATGCTTCTGCCAGTGTGTGTGTGTGTGTGTGTGTGTGTGTGTGTGTGTGTGTGTGTGTGTGTGTGGCATGCTACGTTGCGTCAGGGTAGATTTACAGCAGGTTTGGCCTTGGAGTGTTGCGCTGTGTGTGTTTGTGTGATGGCTCAAAGCAGGTGTGTCTTTGTGTGTGTGTGTGTGTGTGTGTGTGTGTCTTCTGTCTCAGCCAGGTGAAGAGTTCAGAGTTCTTCTTGCCTCAGAAGGGAAAGTTAGCCGGCGGCTTGTCACTCCGCTGGCCTCGGATCGCGGCAGAGAGCGAGAAAGTGTCCGAGGACGGAAAAGGGGAAAATAGCCACACTTACACTTTGTGCATGTTTGCGTGACACTTCTGTCGTGTGCAGATCTCAGAGCTCGCCGTTTAGAAAGTAGACGTGAATGTTGCACTGAAGCATGAGCCTGAGTATGAAGGATGAGCCCTCAGCTTCACTCGAGGCTCCTTCTTAAAATAATGTCCTCTGGACCTCAAAACTCCTGCTGTCAGAACTTCTACACATTAATAGTATTAATATCATAATTCATACCTCGACGCCTGAAAGTGTTCCTTTAATCATATTGACATAAAGTGTATTATATATAATACAAATAAAATGAAATACATGACTTAGATGTCATAAATACTTCATTTATAAAGTGTTCCTTTATTCATGTTGTGACATAACTATAAAATATAAAAACTGTTCATGTCCCGTGTTTTGACAAACCATGATGTTTGACGACACCTAACCAAGTACTTTTGTTGCCTAAACATAATCAAGTATTTTTGCCTTTAGTTTTGATCCAATTTACAACATTAAACACACGTTTGAAGCTGCGACCATAATCAAGAAGAAAATACACTTTCTCGCGCTACATAATTGAGAATGCAATTTATTTTATACGGGAACGTAAGATTTTAGGACACAGGGTTGCAACCAGGCGGCAACTTCCGGTTCTGTCGAGTAAAACCGATGCGGAAGTGTGTTAAAGCTACATTCTCTCTAATGTCCACCAGGGGGCGACTCCTCTGGTCGTATAGAAGTCTAGTCTAAAATGACTCTACTTCTCTCTTGATTTATTCCCTCAGTAAACATTGTAAACATGAGTTTATGGTCTCAATCTCTAGTTTACAGTCTTCTTCAATACAGCATGATGTTCATTTAGTACATTATGGAACATTTAGAGTCAAACAGACCATAAAGCAGGGGATGATTTAGGGGCGGGGCTTGCTGTGATTGACAGGTCGCTACAGCTACCAGAGCCTTATACGTCCCTCCTCCGCGTTCCAATTATAGTAACTTCTGTTCATTGGTTGCAAAAAGTCAAGACGGCGACGGCCAAATTGCTTCAAAACATCAGTCCACAAACCAATGGGTGACTTCACAAAGACTACGTCCACTTCTTACATACAGTTTATGGTTGTAACAGTATAAACTGTATACTAAATAGTATGAACTGTGCATCACACTGCCAGTAGAAAATGTAGGCGAAAGGAATATGAATGGAAACAGACCTTTGAGGTATTTGTAATAATCAGTATTCATGTACTGTCTGCCCTGGGTTTATAGAAAACGTTAAATGAAACAGTAAAATAACGTGGGAAGTTGTTGTTTCTCACTCAGCAGGACTGACGTGGGTCTGAGAGGTCATGTCTTTGTGGTCGCAGCAGGAAGATCATCATCTGACCAATCACACATGGGCTCACATCTAACCTCCAACTAAACTCAACGCTGAGGTCAGTATTGACGTCTCATTTCTTCCCACAACAACCTTTGTCTCTGTCCGTCAAACTGTGAGACAATTGTTTGTTTTTTTTTAAAAAGGGGGATATTCTGGTGATCATCTGAAGATAATGAATGGCCCCGATGACTCCGAAACCTTTTTTGATTTCAAAGCATGCTGTGTTAGATTATAGCCCACAGATTTGGGGTACTTTCTTTTCTTGTTTTAAGAGCGTGTGAAGTGAATCAGGAAGTGGGGCGGTTTTGCAACCTGACCGAACCCGACTGTGTGCAGCTCTATCAGCTGACGGTTGGAGTGCGGAAGGCCGCGGAGGAAATCATATATCACGTTGAAAATGTCTCCATAACAACCTCTGTCAGCCAAATCACAGAGTTCTTTACACAGCGGAAAATATCTTGTTCTTCATGTGTTGATCACATTAAAGTTATTTATTCATTTGAACTCGGCGGATAAAGGTGTAGACTAGTAAACTGCAGGGTTGCTGGAAGAACTGGAGGAAAACTGGAAGAACATTTAAAATAAGGCTCATCAGTTTCAGTTTTAAAAGTTGATTATCAAGTCAACAGCCAACATCACCACAGTAAACAAGGTCCTCTCATGATGAGAACGGCTACGAATGTGTTTCAGGTAAAAGAAAATAAAGTGAAAAATTGAGGCAATAAGATGTACCTCAGTTAAAATGGTTATATGCCACCACAACACTTTTGCACTGTAAATTGTATTTCTTCAAATTAGATTTGTATTAATTTCTGAATTGTGTTCTTGTTTTTTAATACAACAACTGCAAATAATCAGTTTAAGTTTACAGCACCCACCGTTTCTGCTAAAGTGAGAAATGCAGAAAGAGATTTTTATAGTCGCCTTGCTCAAATCATTCAGGATGAGTGCATGCATCACTGATCTTTTCTGTCACCCTGAATTATTTTTCGTGCACATGTAAAAAGACGTCAGCGTTCCCCCAGGAGAAATCTAGCTGTGAAAAAATCGGGTTTTCTCCGACCCGTTACCTCAAATATGGTGAAAATAAAAAGCACTTATTGTAACAAGCAAACTCAGCTCTGATGTGTCAATGTTTCCACACCACATGTATCACATTTAGGTCCTGTGCTGTATGGAATATTCTTTGTTTCCACACAGTTTAGGAAAAACAAGTGAATGTGAGTGAAAGAGGAAGTTGGAGGTGTGTTTGCTGCCTTTGCTTGTGTGTCACCGTCTCCAAAAAAAAACAGTTCCCATCAGACACAAACCCTCCATTCACCTCCACGATTTACGACATGAGAACCCGGTCCGTCTGCCTCCCAGTGGGTGGAGCTCCGCAGCGACACCTCACGTATGTAATGAGATTAATGTAATCTGATTACAACTGGAACCCGTGAGGTTTACCGTCAAGACAACGAGAGCAGTTTTCCGCTCGTTCACACTAATACCGTCTAAGTACGCAGTTACCACAATATGTGAGAGCATGAAATAACACATTGACGTATGTTTAAACTATGTAAATAGTAATGTGATGTCCGGTTATATGAAGGGAACAAAGCAAAGTAAATCATTTGAAACATTCTGAGTGGCCAGATTAGATAATTCTCCCTGTCATTCGTGTAGACTGCAGTTGATCTGATATTATAAACAGGTAATCAGTAATCTATAATAGATTACATCCCCTCCTCTTCCTCCTCCTCTGGAGCCTCCAGTCTGACTCAGACAACTGCGTAAGTGCTCCATACAAAGAACCAACCTGCGCGCAACCATAAATAAGGTCCCCCCCCCACCCCTGGGTGTGACAGGACAGGTTGAGATGAAAGGTTCCGGTCCGCCCGCTTCCCCCACAGCTTCTTATTAAAGAGCTTTTAACATGTAAACAGAACAGAGACACACACTCATAAAACACAGAGACAGAAATGAGGAAGAGACGGGGAGTGTGTGTTTTACCTTCCTCTCTCTCTCTCTCTCTCTCTCTCTATCTCTCTCTCTCTCTCTCTCTCTCAACGTATTCTCATGAAGCTGCTCGTATGATATCTTACGAAAAGTTACTTCTCATTTTTTGTACTACAAAAGTCAGTGAAATGTTTAGATTTCTGCTCGTTACATGCATACGGTCTTTACCGGAAACTAATCAGTTAGGTTTTTGGAAACAAAACTTCTTAGGTTTAGGAAAAGATCGGTGTTTAAGTTAAAATAGTAACTAACTAAACTACGCAGCAACAATTTAAAAAAAAATGATTTTTCTATTTTGCGTAGGTATAGCTACAAATTCTGGATGACAGCCGTTGGCTTTGTGACTAATTCACTTTGTGTTAGTCATAAAGCTGGTGTTTGTGATCGACAACCCTGTTACGTATTTAGCCTTGTGTCGTGTTGTACAAAGAGTTACTTTTTATTTGAATTAAATCTCTTGATATTGACAATAAACAGCGAACATCAGCTGATTTATGCGCTTTTAAAAACTGAAATAGTTTCCTCTGTCACACAACTAAAGCCAAGTATTGACAACGATTTCAACAGTTTTTCAGGGGACTTTTATTATCTATTTGTGTTTACCCTCAAACAACAAAGAATGTCTTCCTTCTCAAGGTGTAAAGATGAAAGCTGGACGAGCACACACACACACACACACACACACACACACACACACACAGGTACAGCCACGAATCCTGGATGAGACCAGCCTGAACATTTCCACGTCCAGACTTCTGTCCACAGCGAAACACCTGAACAGCAGGAATACGTTTTCACATTCAACATATCTGTGGTTTTGCAGAAACGTACAATGCCAACTCATTTACATATGTGTTGTTTCTGTCAACTGAACAATTATGAAATAGAGATTTAATTGCAACCCATAAATATTACACGTAAGCTGAAGCTGTTATGCTTTAAATATAAATATATATCTTCATCCTCCTGTTGATACATTTGAGCACATACTCTCAAATCTTGAACACTTATTATATATATTTTTTAAATCTTTAAATTTCTTATTAATCCTTATTTTGAAATAACTGCGTCACAGTTAGTTGTTACGCAATCTCTCTTTCTTTTCCAGCAGTTAACTTCCTTAATTTCACAAAACAAATGTTCACATTTAATGCACATTCTTTCTTTCTTTCCCTCTTTCTGTGCACTGTTCAATTTAAATCACACATTTACAACCACACGTATGTAGAAGTATGGACACATGTCTGCCGCATCAGTGTCCAATGGGCCATCCTGCTGAGAACAGCAAGGTAACAGACACACACACACACACACACACACACACACACACTCGGTCAGTCACTCCTGCTGGGTGGTGTAGACACAACCCCACTGAGCGGGTCGGGTCCTACAATGGACCATCAGCAGGGAGGACATAGCAGTAATCCATGTTAACATAAGAATGGAAATACAGCACACCTCAGCCCTGAGTACACACACACACACACACACACATGCACACACATAGTGGCAGAATACTTATCAGGTGTCCAGACAAACATGGCAGAGAGAACACACAGATTCAGTCAGATATGTCCTCACTTTCCATAAATGTCCTCACTCTGGTGGTCTAAACTCATGGTCCTCACAATGATGGATGCAAAAGAACACGCACACACACTCTTACAGAAATACACTGAACTTCCGCATATTAACATATTTTCCTCTTCCTTCACTGTCTTGTTTAAACAACCCCCCCCCCCCCCCCCCCCATCCATCCTTCAACCTGTTCTCCTGAAACAAGACATGTGTGTGTGTGTGTGTGTGTGTGTGTGTGTGTGTGTGTGTGTGTGTGTGTGTGTGTGTGTGTGTGTGTGTGTGTGTACTTCCGTGGAGGTGATTCATAATCACAGGGGTTGATGGGAAGGATGGCTCCATTAAGGATGGACAGGTGTGACCTCACACGCCCTACTTTGGCTTAAATGGCGTCTTCCTGGAGGTTCAATACTCACTTTATCAGATCAGACCACAGTGGTTGGTTTTTTTCTTTTCTTTTTGAAGTTCACACTGAAATATGAAAACAGATAAAGCCCTTGCAATATAAAGAAACACAGTTTGAATACTCCGTAAACAATTTGATTTGGCTGCAAAATATTTACTCAAAGGACGCTCTTTAAGACTTCCTGTTTATAAAGCATTTAAAAATGAACTGTCCGTCTTTTTAAAAAAAAACCTAGACGTGTAAATGATGCTTTTATCATCAAACTATTTGTGATGGTCACGTGATCGCGCCACGTTACAAAAATTAGTAGTTTGGCGAATGGAGCATCTGACACGTTAACAAATGTTTAGAGTGGACAAAGCCTGATGTAAACACACACACACACACATACACACACACACACACACACACACCTTTTAGCTAGTTTGACAAAGGCTGAGATAAGATCTTTGTAGCTGCCGGGGATGTAACCTCCACACACACACACACACACACACACACACACACACACACACACACACACACACACTAAGCTGGCTAAGAGGCCTATGCGTCCCATGCCAGATTCATTAAGAGGGAACAATGGTTTGCCAACACCTTAGGCAAAACATTATAGCAGTTTAAATCTTGTGACTCACACATGCGCATGCACACGCACACATTACGTCTACTCATCATAAAAACAGACATTTATTATTGTGAAAATTACATGTTGTCGTCTTCATCCTCCTCTCTTCATCAATGTCTCTCTTCATTGCTCCACTTGCCTCTCTCTCTCTCTCTCTCTCTCTCTCTCTCTCTCTCTCTCTCTCTCTGTCAAACACACACACACACACACACAGTTGTGAGTTCAAAGCGCTGCCCCGGGGGCCGCTGATGGAGGGAGGAAGGGAGGAGCGAGTGAATGAAAGAATGAGTGAATGAATGAAAGGAAGGTAACATACCTGCAGGGGTCAGAACAGGTGGGCTTTAATGGAGCCTTTCCCTTTCAGAGCTTTCTTTCACACACACACACACACACACACACACACACACACACACACACACACACATACATACCTGCACACTGTGTTTCTTTCTCTCTGACCTTTGCCACCTTTGCAACATTTGTCAGGTAGGATGACTAATTTACTCTCTTTTTCATGTGTGACATTCACAAAAAGTTTTTTTAAAAAGAGTTAATTCTTAAACTATAATATATAACTACTGTATATATGATAATAACTAGTAATACCATCCAATGTATTTGTTTTGTACTACAGCGGGTTGCGCTTGTGACCTCTGACCTCGTCACTGTTTGTTTCTTGTGATGTCAGTCATCTACAGGAGGAGGCGGAGCTTCCTCTCACCGTTGCCGTTCGAGGTCTCCGCTGATCGAGATTGAGGTCAACATGTGGATTAAAATTCCAAATTGCTTATTTCCAGCCGTTTGCGTTTTAGTTCCGAGTTTTTGGAGTTGCGTTTAAGGGTTAGCGTGTAGTGTGGGAGAAAAGCAGCCCTCTGTCCTCACCTTCCACTCTCGGCTCTCTGATCTCCTCCAGAGGAGTGGAGGGAGGGAGGAGGGAGGGAGGAGGGGATGCAGGTGACTCTCTCCCCCAGCAGTCAGAGCTCTTCCCTGGGGCGCTGACAGCTCAGGGCCTCCCCGGGTCACTGAAAAGCTAACCTCAGGCTGGACCGCAGGGAGCGTGTGTGTTTTGAGTGTTATGGTCCTTTGAAAAAAGAAAAAGAAAAAAGTCTACTTCACTGTATTTCGGGCATTTAAGTTACCAAATGTCAATGAAAACCTCTATATTTCAGTCTGCAGCATTTGTCAGAACCAAGAAATGGAATATTGTGAAAAAGTATTTATACGGAAAAAAGAAAAGCAAAGGAAAACAATTTAAAAGACTAATGGATATAAAGTATAAAAATGTCCTTTTATATTCTGGAGTGTTGTGGATACGATTGTCACACAAATGATTGATTTTAGTATTTTATTTCCATTCTATTCTATTTGAAATAATGTACATCTGTTACGTCATGTTTGTTAAGCTTTCATTAAAAACGTAATGATGGTAAAAAATTTAAAAAGACACGATTTTGCCCCAAAAGGATGCAATTAAATGTGTGAAGGAGAGCATGTTTCACCTTGTAGCCAGGTGATGATTCAAACTTTTGCATCAAAAAGTTGCCATGACGAATTGTTTTAAAGGCCTTTATCACGAGAGAGACAAAGAGAGAGAGAACCTAAATTGCGTGGGATGCATGCATGGGGGTCAGTGTCACACACACACACACACACACACACACACACACACACACACTCACAAACCCCTTCATTATGCTTCCAAAGCTGCAACAAAGCAAAGAGGGGAAAAAGGCCCCTATTTACCTGAACCACCTCTCCGTAAAGAACGACGGATCAACACCACCTTTCTTTTTTTTTTTCTTTTACTATCCCTTTACCTCTTTATACCCCCCCCCCCCCCCCCCCCCACCACCACCACCACCACCACCACCCCCTCACCCCTGATCGCCCCATTGTCGGAGAGGACAAAGGCCAGAGGGGGGGGGGGGCAGGGGGAAGACTCACCTGATAAGAGGATGAATGATCCCGTTCACAGTGGCATGAGGAGGAGAAAAGAAGAGGGATGATGAGCTCCTCCTCCTCCTCCTCCCGAAAAAAAAACAAGAGCACTTTTCTTTACCTTCACACACCCATCATTTCACTTCATTTACTGTCACATGTTAAACTGTCTCATTAGAATATGTCTCAAGCTTCCATGTTGGAGTCAAATAACATGTGTGTGTGTGTGTGTTGGGTTGGCGGTCACATAATAGTTCCTCTAATAAAGCGTCACTATCTGGGGACCACCAACATCTGCACCGAATGTCACGGCAGTCCGTCCAATATTTGTCAAAATACTTGACCAAAGTGGTGGACCGCCCGACTGACCGAGTCCTGCAACAAGCGTGGCTGAAAACACGTAATTTGCTATTTATGATTCCTCCATTGGTGCATTCGTAGCAGTCGACTTTGTGCACAAACACCCCAAAAAACGTTCCATTACAAGAAAATGTTCGCCTGTTTGCAAACTTCACCCACGACCATTTTGGTAAAACCGAGAACCCTTTCACACAGCAAACATTTATTCAGATTTAATAATCAAAACTCTGCTGCGGTTTGTTTGGGGAGTTGTGAACGCAGTAGTCGTACTCTGGTGCGGACTAGAGCAACTGGTCCGAGAGAACCCTCTCGGTTGGTAAAACATCATCTGACCCAATGGCAGCAAACAAACCAAAAGGTAGAGGGATTATGGGCTGCTGGGATCAGTTGGAATGGAAACAGGTTAACATGAGTGGGAGAGGATTGACTTGGGAGTTCTGCGGAAGTCGGACATTTGCTTGACATCTGGGCCGAAGAGAGCAAGTAAAGTCCAAAAGAACAATGACGTTTATGAGATAGAAATGAAGGACCTGATGAACTTTATGCTCTTTATTTGTAACGTCAAAGATCTTTTCTTGACGTCATCAAACACTGGAACTTGTGTTAATTAAGGAAAAGCAAAGAAAGGGGGGGAAAAGGAAAAGGGGGGACGACTGGAGAGAAGGGAGGGAGGGACAGAGGTGAGGAATTTATATGGTCGGGGCTATAGGTTATGGTGAATTATCCTGAATTAACAGTTTGTTTACTTTAGCTGGGAGGCTGCTGAGTGAAGCGGGTGAAGTCGGGGCGTCAGGTGACCCGGCTCTTTGTCATGCGGTGAAGGAGGGCTGGCAAACGCAGCCCTGAATGACTGGCAGGAATGTCACCTGGAACAATGGCGTGATTCTCCACAAACAGCGGCGTCCATCATCATTAGAAGTCGCCCGTCGTCGGGAAGAACTGCCGCGAATGCCTTTTTGTTAAGGCCTACTGTCGGGGCGCTGCGACTTTGACCTCTTCACCGTCTCTGGCTCTGTTGTGCAAGTGATCCACAAGTTTAACGTGAATCTACTGTTCGTCTCATCGCACTGTAAATGAAATATTAAATAGAAATGTTGACGTTCCCGCGTCAGCGTGTTAAGAGTTAACACTCTGTTTGATCCATCTCTGAACCCTGTCTCACATTGTGATTAAAAGTCTCTAAAACTTGCAAAAAATCTCCTATTTATGACTTATTTTCTGTTTGTAAGTGAGTATTAAAACCCTCACCAGTGCAGAAGAACATTTCTTAAGATTCAAAATAAACTCAATTATAGACAAAACATAACTTCATAAGAAAAAACATATTTTGCAGGCGTTTTCAGAAGAAAAAACAAAACAATTCTTTAAACACAAGCGGTGTCGACTCTATGCAAATCCTGCTCCTCTGAAGAGCACATTGATTTGCATCACTTATAGCTCAGTTTGACTAATTTGAGGTAAAACCAGATCAGTTATTCTGATGCAAACTCACCAGCTGGGGGGAAAAAAACTGTTTCACATATACGATAGTGGCAGTTACTGCAGATCATTTCCATAACAGTTAATAACCTTACTTATTAAAGTAAATAACTCACTTTTAAATATCACAATGTGCAGAAACTGCAGAACAAGGCACAGATACACACTGATCCAAATTATCGTATATGCAGATGACACATGAATAATAGCACAAAATAACTAAATAGACATTAATGGGTGATCACATTATTTACTTCCGGAAGAAGTCACAATTAAAACACAGTATTACATGTGTGTGTACATGTTTGTAGTGTCTTCATTGACCCATGCTATAATACACACACACACACACACACACACACACACACACACACACACATGTGGAACCCACAGTAGGTGAATCCAATCCGCTCCCCTTCATGGTTTGTTGACGTAGCCGCTGTCCCCAAACAGCTAGCATTAATGAGCAAAAGAACAAAGGTGGTGAATGGGACGGTGTTAGCAGTCGCTCAGCTGCCTTTCATTGATGCGAGCTCAAGTCAGCTAAGATGGAGCCATTAGCGCTTCATTTACAACTCTTTACTGTTGCTTTTTGATGTCTGGCTGAGGCACAGTGTTCCTTTAAAAACCTCATAGCTGTGGAACATAAGAATCCAACATGAATCACGTTTACTGTTTCGTCTTTTATTTGCTCAGAAAACACGTTTAGTAAACTGAACTGTGTAGTACTCTGCTAGTCAGCTGTAAAGCAGCAGTGTACTTAAAAAAATGCATGAATAAATGCAGTTGCAAAGAGTTATTCTACTTCACTGGACGTAAAGAGCTGACCTGTATGGTCAAGCTTGCAAATGTACATTTGTCTTTTTTTTCAGGACTCGTGGAAATTTGTAATCATTTGACTTGAAAATTCACAGCAGCTTGTTTGTATTCATCTTTGTTTTGTGTCAGCCCTAAGGTTATGAAGCTCATGACAGGATCCGAAAAAAACACTGATCAATCCACAGAATAAACCAACACTGCATGAAATAAAGAGTTTCATATCAAAATAAAATAAATCATCTGTCTTCTTATTTTTAGTCTAAAAGGAAGTAGCTTTCCCAAGACAACAGGAAGCTCCTGAAGGATAGAAAGCAAACTGAATGAAAGGACGATAACCGTGACGAACGGTTGAATGTAGTGGACCCTATGAGCGCTTGATGAAACCGAGGAAATGATGAATCAACCGAGTGACGCTAAACTAACGTTTGTCGAAGGCAATTAGCACATGCTAATAGAGCTCCATTCACCTACAGTGAGGTTTGTAAGAGGTTGTTAGCACACCGACGCACCAAGAACCAACGACGGTTTTCTCAGCTTTGCCCGTTTTTTTTGGACAGTGGAAGGACAATAGAGAGATTAAAAACTGTTACGATATCAACAGGTTATCAAATATCTTTTCAACTTTTCAAGATGGCAACTTCTTTTTCATAATGTCCTAATTATGCTCCAATGAGAACAAATTCTCAATATCCAAACAGAACATGCAGTTTAGAGTAATAGTGGAATGTCGGTGTGCATGTAAATGCAGTTTTAAAAAAAATTAAAGGCAAAAAGCTGAATATTTTTGTGTCTTTAATTAGGCCCGAGGAAAGTCAAAAGGTGCACAAACCATACAGGCAATATTCCGGTTCTTTGGTGTCGCCGTGAATTTGATCGGCGCATTGATGGTGCGACAATCCGCCGTGACCGGAGATGTGTACGGCTTCTCTACATCACTCCAAATATGGGAACATTTGTTTAAAAAAAACATGGCGACGGCGAAATCGCAGACGTCGACGCTTCAAAACGTCAGTCCACAAACCAATGGATGACTTCTACAGTCAATCACGGCAATGCATCCATTGCAATCATTACATTTTCGTGCAGAACTCTGGTAACGGCAGAACATCTCATTTTAACTCCTGTTTTGTGTCAAATGTTCAAAAAAAGAGGTTTCTTATTTATAAGAAAACGAGACTAGATTTTGCTGTAACGTGCGTTTCTTCGACCACGAATGTTTATCTGCGTGTGTGTGTGTGTGTGTGTGTGTGTGTGTGTGTGTGTGTGTGTGTGTGTGTGTGTGTGTCTCAGACAGCGAGAGCCCGTCTTCAGACTGTGAGCAGCTTACAGTTTGGGGGAGTTTAGTTTGTGTTGTGTTGGCTGACAAAACTCATCAGGCTAATTCTTCACCAGTTTAATCCACTTGCCTTAATTCAAGCGTCTGAGACAGTGAACTGGCCTCGGCAGATTATAAACGAGGGACTCGCCAAAACAAAGACGACTCTTTCTGGTCGGGGACGGTGTGAGATCGAGACCACTAAACCAGGAAATCATGGAAATCTAACTTTAGGAAACGATTTGAAACTCAAAACTGCTGAAGCTGAGCCCAGTCGTGCAGTTTCTACCTGATAAAAAGGAGTTTAAAGCTGAGACACAGAAACGGTCCTGCTGTCTTTGCTATAGTCTTGGACACGCTTTGTCTTTGTCTTGAAGTTTTGATAGTGAGAAATTGGACCACAGCCCAAAATCCCCCGGGTGCGGCGCTGTTCTGTCGATTCAGTGGAACAGTCGAGCGTACAGGAGCAGCGGACTCCACCCAAAATCCTCTAGCAGCAGGTCTGCTGAAGCAAACAAGACGTGGACGGGAGTTTCCCTGCTTTGTTTAGTCAGTGAATTAAAGTCCACACGACTTTAATCCAGTGAAGTCTGAGCTCACTGTTTTCTTTTCACTGGATCTGTCTTTTGTTTACAATGCTGCATATAATGCGTGGTGTTATTTCAGTCAGCTAAAGCTACAGCAGGTGACATAACTGTCCACCAAAGTTCCAGAGAAAGCTTCATCCAGCATTCCTCTGTTTTTGTAAGCATATGACTCAAACAATGGAAATTGCCATGATGACCGTGAGATGCAGTTGGAAAACCACAATATTTTTGTCGAAGGCTGTTTTCGACCAGGGAAGGTTTTAAACCAAGAGCGTTTGAAGTTTTAAAGCACACTAACATTTCTCCAAGAGGAATATGAACTAGAGAAGAAATTTATGAAGAAATGAACCGAACATCTTCATAGTTGTAGCAGCAACTTCTATAGGCAATTAGACAAATAAAATAAATGTATATTATTGTTGTAAAAAATAGGATATTCTACAGGATGTGATAGAAAGATCTTTGCTATGAGACTCTTTTCAATCTAAAGGATTTAAGAGACCATCCAGGAATTCATGCACACACACCAACTCATGCAAACACACACACACACACACACACATGCACACACACTAACTCATGCAAACACACACACACACACACATGCACACACACAATCGCTCCGCCTGACCCGCTGTGTGGCGGCTGCAGGCCCAGATTTGAAAGGGATTTGTTTGACCTGAGGAGGTGTTGGGGGACGGGTGTGTGTGTGTGTGTGTGTGTGTGTGTGTGTGTGTGTGTGTGTGTGTGTGTGTGTGTGTTCGGGGGGGAAGACTCAGACAGACAGTAAAACATATGTCGCTCCCAGGGAGTCGCCATCTTGCCTAATTTCACCGTGGCGGTGCTGCGCCGGTCAATAGTGTGGAACGTCCACACCCTCAAAAAACCTACGAACCTGCTGCTTTACAGCTCACCAGAGGCACGCCGTCAATATGGAGGGTAGGCGGGTAGGAGGACCCCCGAGTGTGTGTGTGTGTGTGTGTGTGTGTGTGTGTGTGTGTGTGTGTGTGTGTGTGTGTGTGTGTGTGTGAGGATTCTCCCTCCAAGGCAAAGAGGACAGCAGGAGGTGTCGCCCCTCTGCCTGTCTCAGTTTCTCTGTTTTAATATTTGATGCTGGAGAGCGAGGGAGGCAGACGTGAAGCTCGTCATCCTCTCTAAGAAGGCAGAGGGGCCAAGCATCGTTCAAAACAGTTTCAGGGTTCCGGCCTCAACACAGGCGTTCAGATACTCAGACAGGATTTCAATAAATCCCCGGGTTTATCCGTCTTATCTAAAGCAGAGAAAATGAAGGTAATCGGACCCAAAGGTTCCGTTACAATCAACCTTTGCAGATCATTTATTCTCTGCTTCAGTTTTGGCATCGGCCTTCTACGTTCATGGAGACTTTTATAACACAAAATTCTACATTGTCTCGGTGGCGTTCAGCCACAGGTTCTGTTGTTTCTCTGGAATCTTCGACCGGCTCGTCTTCTTCTTGTTGGTGCCTCCTCTGACGGTCTGCTGCAACGTCTCGACGCGTCACGTTTATGTTTGAGTGTCAGTCTTTGA
Source organism: Cebidichthys violaceus (assembly GCF_023349555.1). Lineage (NCBI taxonomy): Eukaryota > Metazoa > Chordata > Actinopteri > Perciformes > Stichaeidae > Cebidichthys > Cebidichthys violaceus. Next base: position 171,543 of record NW_027176683.1, read on the forward strand.
TATGGTGTCATTTTTAACTTTCCTCACATTCCTTGAGCTTATTTTCCAAATATCCAGTAATCATTTCTCGTCTGGCGGTCTTGATGCAGCCTGGTTTTCATCCTCCAGAGATCCTATTCTTTTACTCTGATTATATATTTGTTGGTGATCTTTTATCTTTATCTTATTCACTTCTTGTTCCTCGGTGAGCTCACTTATCTGCAGAATCATGTGAGGCGTGTCACCACGCTCTGCACGTCCTCCCCCTAGTACCTGTTGATGATTAACTCGGTTCAGCTAATTATAACACACACACACACGCACACACACACACACTCAAAGTGGGTAACTCTGGCTGGTATTGTGGGAATTGACATTTTGTTCTTAACTTTGTCAACACTGTCACAGATTCTATTTTAATGTATATTAAATGAAATGTATGTTATTGTCGTAACAAGTAGGATCTTCTACAGGATGTGATCGATCAGGAGTTACACTTTGCTACGAGACTCTTTTCCATCCGAAGGATTTAAGAGACCATCCAGGAATTCATG
>NW_027176683.1:177075-192075 GCF_023349555.1 Cebidichthys violaceus
GGTTGAGAAGAGTGACCTCGGTCACCCTGCAAACTGTCCCAAGAACCCGCTGACCCTTCCTTAGTCAGATTACACTGGGTGTGTGTGCATGTGTGTGTGTGTGTGTGTGGGGGGGGGGGATGACCATGGATGGTGACCTTCGGCCTGTTTTATAACCTCCCTACCTGTTTTTAAAGCGCGCATGATGCAACGTCCCGCTGCTGTAAAGGTTGATAACTCGACGGTTGAGGGAGCGGGTTCACCAACGTGTGTCAATTGTTTTTTACGCATTTAGTAGTGAAACATGAAACGTTAAGGACGTGGAGGGATGAGCCGATCCATGTTGCATCGCATGTGTAAACGAGCGCCCTCCCCCCCCCCCGACTGACTTATTAGAACGACTAGTTTAATTTTGAAAATCCACTTTTCAAATTAAAAACGTTTCAAAACAACTTGAAACACAGAATCGTTTGGTTTAACCGCTGCCTGTTAGGAGGCAGCGATAAATGGGGGATGATCCCTTGTCATGGGCGTCTCCCAAGGGTCTCAGAAGGCAGGTGGAGGATCAGCGGACGAACTCGATGAACCCGCCTCAACCTCGAACCGTCCTCCGGGGTCGAGAGAGCGAAACGCAAAGCTGCAACAACTCTCGATTGGTGCGTTTTTTATTGGTAAAGCCAGCGTGATCGCTTTACGCCTCCTGTCGGCTTTCGGGGCTTTCTGACACTGTGGGTGAAGGTGAACTCTCCCTCTTTCTCAATCACACACACACACACACACACACACACACACACATTGAGGTAAACGTGTGGGCCCATATGTGACGGATTTGGAGGAACTGAGAGTTTGAAGTGTTTCGATGATGAACTCCCCGTAGATTACAGCGCGTAGGTGTGTGTGTGTGTGTGTGTGTGTGTGTGTGTGTGTGTGTGTGTGTGTGTCCGAGAAGGTGGTGAAAATGTGTGTGTGTGTTTCTTTTCCAGTGTGTGTTCTTTGCTTAATGCTTAATGTGTGTCTTGAGTCACATGTATGTTCATTTTATGTGTGTGACTGCTTTTGTCAGTTTGTGTTCATGTGGAAATGTGTTTGCCTGTCCACATGTGTGTGTCTGTGTGTGTCTGTGTGTCTGTGTGTGTGTGTGTGTGTGTGTGTGTGTGTCCAGCAGGTTTAATCAGAGAGGGCCTTGTCCAGGATAAATTTGTGGCCCCCGGCCTCCTAATTCATCCTCGCCCCTCTGGCCTTGGGCCACTAATGAAACCCGCCAAGGTTAACCAGCAACAATCACACACACACACACACACACACACACACACACACACACACACACACTTCCTCCTGCACTTCTTTATCTCATCCTTCCTTCTCTCTCTCTCTTTCTCTCTCTTTCTTCTCAGCCACTAAGGTGATCATTTCTTCCTTAAATGGAAAGTCACGTCCAGTTTACTTTTCATGGAGGAGTTTATATTAGTCTTAACTTCATTGTACAAACCATTCGTTCTAATTCCAGCAGTCTGTAACGTTAGTTTGCATCAAAGGCAAACAAATGTACATCCACCTCTCTGAGGTACAAGGCAGCATCACGCATGTGTATTTCACATCCTCTCTGCTTTCATTCTCTGTTGTATTTTTATTTCATTTTCACAGTTGGAAACGTAACTTTCCTTGTCCTTCGCAAAACAAGGACAAGAAAATACAAGTTCTGCTGTTCTGTTGATTTCGCAGCATTGCACTCTTTCTTGGTTCGTTATAGAGAGGCTAAGTCCCCCCACGGGACCTTATTTCAGAAGAAATGTGTACGACAATCAGTACACATACGATGTTTGTCAATTTAAAAAAAGATAATTTGGCAAGTCGAGAAAGTTGCATTCTGTCGTGAAACAGAGCTGGAAGAGAACATGTGAGCCAAAAGAAAAGCAACAGGGGAAGGGAGGAGAAGATCTGAGAGAGGAAAGGAAAGTGAGACACGAGGAGAGAAGGACGCAAGGGAGAGAGAGAAGGAACGAGAGAGAGAGAGAGAGAGAGAGGGAGGGAGGGAGAAAGTGCAGGGTGAAAAGGGGAGACGAGGGTGAGACGGAGAGAGGAATAAAGACAGAGAGAGAGAGATTTCCCATGGGGGTGATTGGGGGAGCTGGATTCTAAGTACGACACACACACACACACACACACACACACACACACACACTGTCCTCGTTAATTAGACTTCATTAGCGACTGTCGGATGAGACTAATCAGGGCGTGTTGTTGGAGATTGAGGGGTGTGTGTGTGTGAGTGTGTGTGTGTGTGTGTGTGTGTGTGATTTACTGGTGGGGCTCAGCTGAGTCCGTGGAGTGATCAGAGCCCCAATCAGACAACATAACACACACACACACACACACACACACACACACACACACACACACACACACACACACACACATTCATCTGGCCAGCCAATGTAATCTGTCATCCGTTTACATGCTACAGGTTGTCAGTTCAACAGCAGTTTATATGTGTGTGTGTGTGTGTGTGTGTGTGTGTGTGTGTGTGTGTGTGTGTGTGTGTGTGTGTGTGTGTGACCTTGTAAAAATGACAGCTCTAATACAGACGACACACAAATCATCTCTTCTGCTAAACACCAGGTAATGTGTGTGTGCAAAACACACAACATGATGGATTTACACACACACACACACACACACACACACACACACACACACACACACACACACACACCTGCACAGTGGTTTTGTGAAGAAACTGCAGGAAATATAATGTGTTTGTCACCAATTTGGAGCGACAGATTGTTTATGGTGTAAATTACAACATGGTCATATGTTGCACTATTCATGAGAGGCTTTTATTGTGAAAAAACTGCAGGAAATACAAGGTGTTTGTCACCAATTTAGTGGGACGGATCGCTAATGATTTAAAGGACAATATGGTCGTATGTTGCACTATTTAGTGGAGGCTTTTATTGTGGAGAGGCTCCAGAAAATATAAGGTTAGGCATTTGTGCCATTTAGACACACATTATAAATCAATGAGACGACACACACACACACACACACACACACACACACAAACACACACACTCTTGTTTTGCTGACACAGATGTGGTTTTTGACAGTTGTCTCGTCGGTCGGCTCAGATCTTCAGGCGTCCAGCGAGAGACGAATGCCGGAGCGGACTTAAACACACACACACACACATATAAACATACACACTCTCTTACACAAATTAACACAGGAAGACACACACACACACACAAAGTCATAACAGGCTCTTTTTACAAACGCACAAAGGCAGCTCATCCTCGCCACGCTCCCGGAGTGACAGATCGATTCCCAGGACAGCTGCTGCTCAGACAGGTGTGTGTGTGTGTGTGTGTGTGTGTGTGTGTGTGGTGCTTCTTCCTTTCACACTTAAAAAGAAAGACAAGAATTTTCTCTCCCTCTCCTCCTCCTCTCTTCGTCTCTGTCTCTCTCTCTCACAATAAAATCTGATTTTTGTATCAATATTGTTCACATTCAAAGCTTACATGTAACTACTCCACTTCACATTGACATGTTAGTAAAATAAAATTAAAAAAATATATATTTTTTAATAATATATTAATAATTTTATCATAAAAAAAATTATATTTTGTTTAATTTTTCTGAGATTTTTTATGCAAAACTTCTCAACAAAGCATCTGAATGGGCTTCAATAATTAAGATTCAACAAGCTGTTGAAAAAAAACATTAGAAATAACATTCGTCATAAATAAATGAAATAATTGAAAGATGAAATGTATCGACTGACTCCATCAGATAATCAGTCAAGACCATAAATCCACGATCAACATTATTTATTGCCCGACAAAGAAAACATATAATATGTCCAATGACTGATCTTTAAACGGGAGCTTGAAGTCACACCGCCCACACCTGCCCCCCCCCCCCCCCCCCTTCACCTTGACTTGTGTATTCAGTTGCAGCCTTTAACTGCCTGTAAAAGCAGCATGCGGACCGCTGTGACCCCTGCTACAGGGCAGGAATAGAGACGCAGTCAGGGGTCACACACACCCTGTCCTCTTGTCTTTCTGTGAGTGTGTGTTCATGTGCGTGTGTGTGTGTGTGTGTGTGTGTGTGCGTGTGTGCGTGTGTGCGTGTGTGCGTGTGTGCTACTTAAAATACAGAGAAGCGATGAAACAATCAAGTCGAGTTATCAATCAGTCGATCGACAGAAAAGTGAACGACCAACGCGCCTAATAATCATTGAATTATGATTATTTAAAGCTCCAGTTTCTCAAATCCTTATTTAAATTTCTGTGAATTAAAGTTGTTTTTGTTATCCGTCAAGAATTTCTGAATTCATGTCACCATCCAGAGCAGAGGGTTGCCGGTTTAAATCCCAGAGGAACCTCTGTGAGTACGGATGGGTTTGTATGCTCTTGTGTAAATACTTCCTTCAGGATGTATTCATTCGGTTGATTTAGAATTTACATTTGAGTGAAAACAAAGAATTGTGCTCAAGAGTTGATCAGTCCGGAGTCTTTGGCTGCATTCAAAGTTCCATACGAACACATTATTATTTTTCAGAATTGTGTCCATAGTTGCAAATATATGAATATTGCAGTACTTCATCAGAGGGCAACGGCTCAATCACCGTTGTGTTACGTTCGGCAATAGAAACAGACATTTATCCAAATAAAAATCTTCAAAATTTGCCACTTTAATTAAGAACTTTGGTGCAAAATAAGTACAATTTTTATGACAGATATGAGTTCTGGTTGCTATTATCAATTCAGACGACATAATTGAGTATCACGATATCTCTATCAGTGATTTCATCCCCATATGACTTTCCTTAAATTGATTAAATTTAAGTTTTAAAGTTAAAGATTAAAGTTGAACGTTTCAGAGTTTTGAATTTGAGTTGAATATCAGCAAAGTAAGCAGGACTTATGAGTCTGACTTCACTAAGCCTGACTTAGTTTCATTAACTAACGAGGTTCCACGCGTGGCACTATGCGGACGTACGTGTGTGAGGATCAATATTTCACTAAATCCCAGATTAGAAAAATTGGAACTCTTGCATCAACATTAGTTTTCTAAAAAAGGTAAACTCTCAGATTTTTGTTCCCAAATTCCTTCACAGCTCGCTGTTTGGAATGTGAAATTGGGAAAATAAGATAATTAGATGTATGGCTTCATACCACCCAGTTACTGAGTTCTTGATCACTTCCTTGTGTGTGTGTGTGTGTGTGTGTGTGTGTGTGTGTGTGTGTGTGTGTGTGTGTGTGTGTGTGTGTGTGTGTGTGTGTGAAGTGAAGGTGCTTTAGTGCTAAGCAGAGCTAAACAGGCAGGTGTGAAAGCCGATCTGCACTGTGGCCGATCGAGAGAGAGAGAGAGGACTAAAAATCGACAGCAGCAGCGGAGCTTTCACTGCTGCCATCACTGTGTGTGTGTGTGTGTGTGTGTGTGTGTGTGTGTGTGTGTGTGTGTGTGTGTAGGTGTGTGTAGGTGTGTGTGTGTGTAAGTGGTAAAAGAGCAGCTATAAAAAGACTAGAGTTACTGAACACAAGGTGGGGTGAAAAAAAAGGAGAAAGAACAACAATAGCTGATACATACTTACACACAACCACACACACACACACACACACACACACACTGCAGGATGCACTTTGACCCCGTCAGCTGCCGCTGTGCTTTCTTTGGGCTACGTGCCGCGCGACAGGTGAGCGAGCTAACGGACGGCCGCTTGGGATAGCTGGGACGCCTCGCATTTCACACACACACACTCACACACACCGACAAAGAGGGTTAAAAGCATTCATATGTACATACATACACACGGGCACAAGGTCAGGGCCGGGTCGGGGCCAAAACACACTAACACACACACACACACACACACACACACACACAGCACTCCTTGCATTCCTACATATGTCAGTTGTATAATTAAAAGGCTCGCACCTCTTTGTCACTCTCACTGTGACACACACACTGATCCACCGTGTAAGTCGGCTCTGTGGAAAACATTTAATTACATATGAATTATATCATCCTATCATCTTTAAAGAGCTGCTTTTACTTTCTTTTATATGGACGTCATTCAAACAGCAACACAGAGAACTTCTATAAGCATTTATAAACTAGAATGCTGTCTACACCAGCTCCCTGCAGTCTGAACTGAACTCCACTGTGTCCTGTTGGCTGCTCAGTTGCGTTAGCTATTAGTTCTGTTAGCTGTATTAGCCCTGTTAGCGGTTAGTTCTGTTAATTGTATTAGCCCCGTTAGCGGTTAGTTATGTTAGCTGTATTAGCCCCGTTAGCGGTTAGTTCTGTTAATTGTATTAGCCCCGTTAGCGGTTAGTTCTGTTAATTGTATTAGCCCCGTTAGCGGTTAGTTATGTTAGCTGTATTAGCCCCGTTAGCGGTTAGTTATGTAAATTGTATTAGCCCCGTTAGCGGTTAGTTATGTTAGCTGTATTAGCCCCGTTAGCTGTTAGCTGTATTGGCCCTGTTAGCTGTTAGCTCTGTTAGTTGTATTAGCCCCGTTAGCTGTTAGCTATGTTAGCTGTATTGGCCCTGTTAGCTGTTAGTTATGTTAGCTGTATTAGCCCCGTTAGCTGTTAGTTCTGTTAGCTGTATTAGTCCCATTAGCTGTTAGCTCTGTTAGCTGTATTAGCCCCGTTAGCTGTTAGTTCTGTTAGCTGTAATAGCGCCGTTAGCTGTTAGCTCCGTTAGCCAAACACACTGTAGGACTCCAACCGGCTGCTAACAGCTGACTAGCTCTCTTCCTGCGATTGTTATAACCTACATGCATACATGCAACCGTCTTACCTCAGCGTGCAAATCAAGAAGAACAATTCGTATTTGGAAGTGGAAACAAGAGTCTAAATTGAAGCAGACTATCGGCCTGTTGAGAGTAGAAAAGAGTCGGTATCGCTGACGGTATAAAAGAGTGAGTAATATATGTTCTTAAATAGTGTAAATCTCTACAACTATGAGCATACTCTCATAAATGAGCGCCACGAGTATTGGACCGATGTGTCCAGCAGTATGTGAGATTAGCCGCGCACAGACAAAATGAAGCACTGCACATCTGTGTTTTATTTTATCACAGCCATTTGTATTAATACCGCTGCACCGCATCAATGTGATGCACATAAAAATGAGCGTAAATACAACCTAAATTCAACTTTAAAGAGAGACTGGAGATCCAGGTGGGAGGTTCTTCTACCTGTAAGTTGATGCTCTTTAAGTAAATATTTCTGGCGAGTATTCCGTCCATTCAGGGAAATATCACGAATACAACAAAGAGCCGTGAACACCTCGTCGAACAGACGCGCTGTTTACTGATGTTTAAAGATCTTTCCTGCTCGATAGCGTGATGTGTGGCGTTGTGCTGCTGATTGATACAGGCGCTATGATGGCATCTCATTATGAAAACACACACACACACACACACGCAACAAGCTTGTTGGCAGCGCTCCAGTGAATACTACAGCCCAGGTGTAATAAATAATGACTGATAACAGTAGAGAGGAAAAGCTGCTGGCACACGGCCAAAATAGATTGTGCGTGTGTGTGTGTGTGTGTGTGTGTGTGTGTGTGATACAAAGGTGCCTCAGGGTTTACTCAGTCTTTTAAAAACCCTGTTTCATTTGTGGGAAATTTAGAGCGAAGACATGGAAATCAGATAAAAGCTCAAAGACTTTATTACCAAAACACTGGAAAGTCTTTTAGTTTCCCCGTCGAAAAAAGCAACTTCCACGTTTGAGTTTTCGTGAACTGATACAACATAGATCCCGTTTGCCAAATTTAAGCTCAGATGGAAGAGAAGTCGAGATGTTCACGTCATTGAAATTTGAACATTTTTGCCGAATAATTGAATATTCAGGGATTGTGTCGTATCTGTTGCTTTATGTTTATTGTTTCAGGAACACTTGAGACTTCGTCAAGTCTCTCGTTCACGTTGAAGTCGTAGTTTAGCAATTAACAAAAACACTTTTATTGGATCTGACGTCATTAACTTTGGTATTTAGACTCACAGAAATATCTAGATGTCCACTTCTTCATGAATCACATCGGCGGGATGTTGAAATGGACTCTTGTAACTCCACTTGAAGGCCCCATTAGTGCTGTTGACGTCAAGAGAAACTGCTGCAGCTGTAACGAAGTGAAGCAGGAGAAGCTATTTTGGGAGTCCGGGGCTCCAGAAGTAAAAGTCCTGTTTATTTTCTACACAGACAATAAAAGTGGGAGCACTTTTTTCCGGGGGGATTGTTTCCTTTCTAATCAAGGGTTTTAAGGACGGAGGATGTCATATACCAACCTGGTCTCCTAAAGCTGTCCCCATGTCTCATATATGTTTCTCGGGGAACATATTTTCCCCCAAATTAAGTTTGTTTTTGACGTATTAGAAATATGTTTTTAACCAGGTTCTCTGTGTTCAGGAACATTTTGAACATCGTGAAAAGGAAAAGTTACAGTCGGAGAAACTGGAGCCAGCAGCTCCTCCCGATTCACTGCTCTGTAAAAATGACTGACGGATGTATTTTTTTTTTTTTTTTTGTGTGTTTTCCTCCCCTCAGGTTGCCATGTAACTCTGGGCGAGGCTTTGAAGGGCCTGAGCTCATTACTGCTGATAAATAACAGAGTAATAAAGCAGAGGGGCCGAGACCGATACAGAAACACAAACACACTGCGACAGAGTGGAGTTTAAATACGGAGCCAGACACTCTGTCTCCATACAGCTCTGTCATTTCTACTGTGTGTGTGTGTGTGTCAGCCTGTTTATTACCTGTGTGAGTGTGTGTGTGTGTGGGGGGGGGTGGGGGGTGGGGGGGGGGGGGTTAGGGTCAGGGTGTGTCTGTGTGTGTGTTCTTGGTCAATCTGTGTGTTCCAATATGTGTGTGTGTGTGTGCAAAAGTCAATTAGAGTCAATTTGTACCCTCAGCTGTTTGAACCCCCCCTCAGACCATCTTCCCCATGACTCCGTCTGTGTGTGTGTGTGTGTGTGTGTGTGTGTGTGTGTGTGTGTGTGAGTGTGTGAGTGTGAGTGTCACCATGTTACCTTGTTGTTGCAGAGCTGATGGGTCCCTTTGGTCACTGTGTGTGGGTCAGTTTGGTCAGGAGTGTGTGTGTGTGTGTGTGTGTGTGTGTGTGGCTGACCAAACCAAGTTGAACCAACTCAGATCATAAAGTGTGGATGAGCTCCTGTCACTCAGTCGGGGATACAACTCATTATGTTTGTGTTTAAAGAGTTGAATTCAGTCATTTTGAGGATCAAACACTCAGCTTCTTGTTGTCGGTTCGGATTCACAACATTTACAAGTCGTACTTGGAGAAGTTTGCCTTCCAGAAAGAGTTCATTTTAACTTAAACCAAGATATATTTTTCTAAGTTTGTGGACTAAATCTGAGGGCCAATTTTTCCTATGTGCACCTAAAAAAAACACATGGAAAATCTCAAGTGTGTTCCAAACATTTGAGTCATATCAGTCCCAGAGAATGATGTCTTTCAAATCTGCACAAATAAAAACCAAAACACGGGGAGATGCCGCCAACGTGACTCTGCCTCACCTTGAGCAATAGACTTCAGACATTGGGTTTTGGACACATTTGAAGGTTTTTGACTTTAAAATATGCCATTTCACATCTTTTTGGACCATTATTATTAATAGGGATAACGTCCAAACAGCTTAAAGAATGAGGATGAATGAATACTTATTTAGTTATTGACACACATCACAGCCTTCGTCTTCATATTTCTGTAAATCAAAAGAGCAGATTCAGAAAACTGGGAAGTTTCAAAATAAGTTCCTTTGATTATTGTTTGTTCACAAATAAAAACTATTTAAAAAAAATGTACAAACAGTTCACGAATTATTATATAAAAACGATGTGTCTGGATGCTCTTCCCATTGATTTTAAATGCTCATGAGGCGTATGAAAGACACTGGCTCTGTGTCGTATATATTATGAATATATTATTATATGATATATATATATGCTATTGCCAGAGAACCTGATCTGGAGACGGGACTATTTCTTGTCGGTGCGCCACGGTTTCTGTAACCACCACACTGCAGGCTTCTTTGTTAAAGGTCACGGGTTGTCAGGTTTGCTCCACAGCTCTGGCAGGGTTTATGAGACTAAGTCTGTTTGTCCCATTGTTAGCTATAGTGTGTGTGTGTGTGTGTGTGTGTGTGTGTGTGTGTGTGTGTGTGTGCGGTTGCTCATTGTGACCCGGTGACATATTTTATCAGGGTGTTGCAGTGCCGGCCGTTTGGCCTCCATACTTTCTATTTTCACAAACTCTCCATGTGTGTGTGTGTGTGTGTTTATGTGTGTGTGTGTGTGTGTGTGTGTGTGTGTGTAAACAGGGCTCACCTTGTTCCTGGACCATAAAGCTGGTGTGTTTTATCAGTGATTGATTACTCGGGCCTCAACTCAAGGCATTAGCAGCTTCCATATCTCCAGTCCTGGACTGCTGGGAGTGTGTGTGTGTGTGCGTGTGTGTGTGTGTGTGTGTGTGTGTGTGTGTGTGTGTGTGTGTGTGTGTGTGTGTGTGTGTGTGTGTGTGTGCGTGCGTGCGTGTGTGTGTGTGTGTGTGTGTGTGTGTGTGTGTGTGTTATTTTAGGAGCTGATGACTAGTTGTGGTGGTTTTGGTTGCTAAAGCATGACTCCGTCTTGTTTTGTCAGAAATGTGAGTTACCTGCACTGATGATTAAGTTATGTTTCTGTGTTTGCGTGTCTTCATGTGTGTATATTTTGGCTTTGTGTGTGCTGGCATGTGTGTCTGTTTGTGTGTGTGTGTGTGTGTGTGTGTGTGTGTGTGTGTGTGTGTGTGTGTGTGTGTGTTGCAGGTTAATGATTGCAGGGTTTGTCGTATGTGTGGCTTCCTGTGGGTTTAAACCCAGTGCTGATAGAATGAGTGAGGGGGGGGGGTTACATCAGGACTCTCACAGCTGTTGTGTGGTGCATAGCTGCATATAACAGTGTAGTAATAAATGTATTTTAATGGGTGTGTAATGATTTTCTCCCATCCATTGTATTGCTACCGGCGTTGTTGTAACGTTGTCTTTAGTGTGCGTGTGGACCTGTACTGCAAGAGTAATGTCATGAAGTAGGAATGCTGGTGTGAGTCTGGAGCCAGTCTAACACACCTGTTTGTCTTGGGATGGCTGCTTTCTGGAGAATCAACACTTTAGCTCAGACACACACACACACACACACACACACACACACACACACCCTATCGGTCCTGTCTCCCACTGTTTCTGATCATGTGAGTGGCTGGTTAACTAAATATTAACCAGCCTGAAGACAGTCAGTCCACTGTGTCAGTATGTCCACCACGGCGATTATTCACCGCCATGACAGTGTGTGTGCGTGTGTGTGTGTGTGTGTGTCGCAATAGTTGCAGTTTTCTTCTTCACACATAATGAGACATACCCGGTTACCTGTGTGTTTAGGTGTGTGTGTGTGTGTGTGTGTGTGTGTGTGTGTGTGTGTCACTTTTGCTTTGTGCAGCATGTCTGTACACTTATTGCTTTCACGTGTGTGTGTGTGTGTGTGTGTGTGTGTGTGTGTGTGTGTGTGTGTGTGTGTCTGTGTGTGTGTGAATGCCAGGAGGGTAATTACAGGCTCAGGGCAAGGCCTGGACAAATTACAGAGGATCTCTCACACACACACACACACACACACACACACACACACACACACACACACACACACACTCCCTGTCTCTTCCTACCTCTCTCTCTCTTTTTCTCTCTCCACCCTTTTAACCTCTAGCGTTGCTTCACATTAAGAACTCAGTCAAATCAGACCATAACAAAACACACACACACACACACACACACAGTAGTGGAGACACACCCCTCCTCTCTGGTGAGGAAACATTGCCACGGAAAAAATGATCCACCTTGACAAGTCATTTAATCTTGTAATGACTCGTAAAATCGTATTTTCTGCAAACAAAAGTGAAAATCTGACAACGTGTTCAGGCAATTTCACTTGTCTGCAATTGGAACTCTACTTCTTTTTAATTTATTTCAACAATTCTAACTTGCCCTGGATTAGTTCTCTATGTCAGGGGAAAAACACACTTCACCATTATCTCTGTCTTTGAATCCACAATGTGTGTTTACCTCATGTAGAATGCGAGCGATGCAGTTGCTTACAAAGGGCCCGATGAGGAGCTAGTATGACATGGGGCAGAAAACAGTGGGAACATGTTGAAGTTCTTCATGAAGTCTGATAAACGACAGCGCGCTGTCAAGACGAAGCTAACAGACGAAGCTAACAGACGCTAGCTCTGAATTCAGGATCTTTTAAAATGTTGGAGTACATTTTTTAACATGTTTTTTGTCGTGTACTGAGTTGTTAAAACTTAAAACACACTTGAACACTAAGCCTATTGTATGCTTAAAGTAATTGACCTCGTGAGTCCCAGTCGAGGGAAGATGAGACTCAGAAACCAACTCACCGCTAAGCTAACGCGCTAACACAAACACGATCGCCCGAGGCTCCGCGCGCAGCTACTAAGAGGTGATTTGTTGTTTTTAAAGTGAGAAGAGTGTGGACTGTCTCCTCTATCTCTGCTCATCACGGGTCAAAAGTCAGATAAGAACTGTCTGCTGCTGGAAATGGAGTGTGTGTGGGGGGGGGGGGGGGGGGGGGGGGGGGGGGTCACCTGATGACAGGACAGGAGGAAGAGGAAGGCAGAGGGGAAGTAGTTAGTGTTAGCATGCTACTGGTGTTGATAGGCGCCCTCAGGAAGGTGTTTGATAAGTGAGGTTGTGGGTTACTGAGTAACTAGAACTCTGTTGGGTAACGGGCTCGGGGTTCACTTCCCCCCTCTGCAGGGGCAGAGAGCTGATATTGACGAGTTGGTGGTTTGATTCCCTCTGCGATCTGCTCACGCTAACGATAAGCACTCATGGATTACGGTGACCAGGCGTCGCAAGTTTCTACGGGATTGTCCCAGTTTCAAGCTGGGTGTCCCAAAATCGTGACTTTTTCACCACAATTATTACGATAATAAGAACAAAGTTGTCAAAAATTATGTTTTGGTGCATTCTGGGAGACAAAACGTAATTTTCTAAGGGAAATTAAGGGAAACTTAAGGGTCCCGGTTTGGGGGTTAGAAACTATAAAGATATGTATAAATATATATATTTTAGGCCTATTTCTGCAGAACTGTTTTGTCGGGATGATTGCCTTTCTGTTGTTTTTCATACATGTGAAAACCTGCAAGTGAATTAAAATGCATATAATTTACTGGATCGCCTCTTTGCATGTAAAATAGCCTACATATGTGGAAAAAAAACAACTGAGAGGTCCAAATAAAAATGTTAAAAAAGTTCACACAAATCTTTTAGTTTTAGTTTTACCCTTAAAAAACTGGCGTTCGGGGGTTCCTCTCGAAAAGGTGCAGTAGTTATATTTTTCAGGACGTCCACAACACTTAGCGACACGAGTGTCAGAATGTGACTCTAGCTGCACTTCATGACTTCAGGGGAAACACGACCAGTGATCTCACCGCCTGCACGACGGGTTTCCTCAAGACTTCTCTTTTGATTATCAGCTGCGCGCTTGAAGCTGAGGTCACGTCGGGGGTCCGGGGGAACAACAGCAGTTGCAGTTGTGTGTTTGCACCATGTGACAGATAAACCCGGCAAACAAACTCTGGCCCCTCCTCTCAGCTCTCCTTCCCTCCATTACGTCCTCTCCTCTCACTCTTCTTTTTTTCTCCTCTTCCTCCCTCCTTTCCATCTCAATTTCAGGACAAATCTCAGCCTGATTTTTGAATTACTCCCCCTGTTTTGACATTACAGAACCACATATATGACCTATAATATATAGTATAAAGCCAGTTTTTGACGTGGCGAGCGCGATCACGATCACATGACTGTCACAAATAGTTCATTTCAAGTATGAACAAAGCTTAATGCACCGAACCGGCCCAAAAGACAATCCTCCACCAGCTGCAGTCTGCAAAACGAAACTCAACATTTGATTTTTAATGCAGAACTTCTGAAAAAATAATTCGATGAACTTTTTTTATCATTTAGGGAAAAAACTTCTGCTACTGTGATAAGAGCTGCAAAAACAACTGTACTGATAAGAATCTGAGCAGGAACTGTTGTACAATGAAACAATGCACACTGCTGTCAGTCTCCTCCTCCACAGACGTTATGATGTGCTGCCAGTCTGTAAAACGTGTTGCTCTTTGAAGGTATGTGCTAATAGGAGCTATTACGCTCACTCTTCTCCTCCCCGCCCTTTTACTCACAAACACTCTCTTCCCTCCCTCCCTCCCTCCCTCCCTCCCCTTTCCTCTCTTTCTCCTGCTCTCTGTCCTTATTCTTCGTCTGTAATTAGCAGTGTGTTAAAGCCGGTGAACAGCGGTCAGGAATGCCCCGGCAAGCTCGTAAAAAAAAAAAAATGACATCAAACTCCCGGAGACGCCGACAAAACGGGTTTAACCTCCCCGCTCATACGCAGCGCGCTCCGTAGAATGGAGGGATGGAAAAGGGAGAGATAGAGCGTTGTTTTAAAGTGATGTCGGCAAAAAGTCACTGAACTTAGGAACGTAGTGATTAGTATTAGTTTTATAATTATTATTATTATTATTATTGCCATGTCAACGTTAATTCAAGACATTGATTAAAACTGACATTGTCTTAGAAATTAATATCTACCAAACAGGTAAAAACAAGGTCATTATTTGATGTTTTTAAATACATTATTAGCATCATTTAAGTATTTAAAAAACGTAAACAACAGCTGATTCAGACTGCTGTTCATCTATTTTATTTATTTGTGTGTGTGGATGTTAGTTGTGTTATTCAAGTGACAAAGTTACTATGAGTTAAAGTTTTTATTGAATTTAAATCATTCCAAAAATGTTGTGTCTCACTGCTTTTGTAACATATTTATTATATTATTAATTATGCTTTATTTAACGTCCACAAAAACACACTTGTCAAAGAGATACGACTTTAAAGTGAGAACACTTAATTCTCCACAAGGTACCAAG
>NW_027176683.1:197075-214575 GCF_023349555.1 Cebidichthys violaceus
GTGTTTTAGTGTGTGTGTGTGTGTGTGTGTGTGTGTGTGTGTGTGTGTGTGTGTGTGTGTGTGTGTGTGTGTGTGTGTGGTGTGTGTTGGGGGGGCGTGCACACATGGCCGCACAGACGTACACACACACACACACACACACACACACACACACACACACATACAGCTGGGACTTATCAGTGTTTACTCTCTCCTGTCTGACTGTACTTAAACTTTACCTCCTCTCTCTCCACTCTCTCTGTCCACACACACACACACACACACACACACACACACACACACACACACACACACACACACACAGAGGAACAGCCACCCAGCCAGATCGGGGGAAGCCTTTATCTGAGCTTGGCGCTAAGCTGTGAATGGTCATGTGTGTGTGTAGGTGTGTGTGTGTGTGTGTGTGTGTGTGTGTGTGTGTGTGTGTGTGTGTGAGTGTGTGTGTGTGTGTGTGTGTGTGTGTGTGTGTGTGTGTGTATTTAGCTTGGCAGACTGCCAGGGAAACTGAAGCCAAACTTCTCCCTACAGCAGCCACGCGCCACAGCCTGCTGTGTGTGTGTGTGTGTGTGTGTGTGTGTGTGTGTGTGTGTGTGTGTGTGTGTGTGTGTGTGTGTGTGTGTGTGTGCGCTTGTATCTTGAGATTTATGTGTTAAAGTGTCTCAGTTTCTTGTTGCTGCAGGTCTGAGTCTGGGTTATTCAGGACTATATCTTCTAGTCCCCCTTGGGTTGCAGAATATGTGTCTCAGTTGTCTTTCACCTCCTTTCTCTCGCTTGTCCTTGCAAAGCTGTGACTTCACCTGAGATAACGAGGGCGTGTGAAGCACTTGTAGTGTGTGTGTGTGTGTGTGTGTGTGTGTGTGTGTAGCTGAGAGAAAGTGTGTGTGTGTATGTGAGAGACGACAGGGTGCACACATGTGAAGGTTCAAGGTGCATCATGGCTGAAATGACCCAACCTGGAGAAGGCGTTGTTGGTGACTTTCTGAACCTAAGATGGACTTGACTGTAGAAGAAACATAATGGCGATAAAGTTACAATTATACTACAATAACATCAAAAGCTATCTAGAAAGCTAGCAGCATTAGCTTCTGAACTGGCTAGCTCGCTAAATTGCTCAACAAATCATAATTGAAAACACACACGAACACCATCTCGATAAACAAACCACAACTTTTATTTTATGAATGAAACGACATTATTGTGACGCTGTTATCTTGAGCAGCATAACTTTGAGTGCTGATGTACTTTGCATGAATGAACGGATCTTTAGATGGTGATTACCGTATTTAAACAGATTTTATTTTGGTGCAAAATGTTGCCATAAGAGCTGATGATCTGAATCTGAATCCCAACCTGCCAAGTAGATGTTCACGTACGAGGAATTTGCTTTTGGCGAATTGGTGTTTAACATAAATATAGCCAAAGAAAAAAGTACAAAAATCAAGAAAATTACAATAAAAATATGAAAAAATACGAATAATACAAAAACTAAAGAGCAGTGCCGTTCTTAGAAGTTGTAGTTTTTGGAGAAATGCGCAAAATTGTCCAAGGAATGTGCAACAGGTTAACAATACAACACATAAAAAGAATATGCGATTTACAAAGATATAGTCCCAAAGATGTGCATTAATGTAACGCACATTAATGTAACGCACATTAATGTAACGCACATTAATGCGTTACTTAATGCGAGTCCAGTTGCAGATTTGGAGGGAACTGGAGGGAGTTAAGACTGTTATGAATGTGTGTGTCCATGTTATGAGATCGATCTCAGGTTCTTTTTTGCACCTTTTTTAACTTTAACTTTTTCAACACCATAATAGCCAATAACCCCGTTATGTGTTCGTTTGTTGCTCGTTGTAACGAAACCTGACGACGGGAATCTGAGAGGAAGAGGAGCAGTTTGTGCGTTTCTCTTTCCAAGGCCGGCAGATCACTGGGTCAGTGATACCAACATTACAGCCTCACTGCATGCTGATAACAGGCAGGCAATGCATGTGTGTGTGTGTGTGTGTGTGTGTGTGTGTGTGTGTGTGTGTGTGTGTGTGTGTGTGTGTGTGTGTGATAAAGAAGAGCTCCTATCAGACCTCAAGAGACCATGAACCAGTCAAACCCTGCTGCCCCACCATCGGATAGCTCAACACACACACATCCTAACCTGATTCCACGATTCCCAAACAAGAGCATAAAAACATCATATATGCGTCTTATCTCATCTTGTCTTATCTTAGAGTCATAATACAGAGTTCTTAACATCCATTAGCGTTCCAGTTTTTATGGATTTTAACCACGGAAATTCTAACCCTCCTCTTGAATAATGACTCACGCAATTAAACTGCATCATAGTCGCAGTTTTAACATTGTGAAAGAAAACAAAAGCACGTACAAGTTACGTAACGTTACGATAGTACCTCAAACATGCGTATTTTAACCCAAACCACGATGAAACCTAAGCAAGTAGTTTTGTAGCTTGATCTTAACTAAGTTGTAATCTCTGAAAATGGAAGTTTGTTGTGTCGTTTTTACATTATTTAAGGTACAGACATTCAAACATTGTCTTTACACGGGTCACAAACAGAGGTCTCCAGGGTGAAAGTCCTGTGTTCGACCCGCCATCCTCTCTCCGTGGGCTTTGATCGGACGTATTTTTGATTTGTCAAAAACAAAGAAAAACCCGTTCTATTAAAACACATTAATTTTTCGGAGACCAGGCCGCTTATTAAATGCTGTTCTTGTGATTGTTAAAAATAATTTTAATATGAAGACAAAACGTTGTCAGTCAACACGACTTTCACCTCTTGATATACATTATTTTTTTGTTAGGACCCCCCGCCGCCTTTTGGCCTAATTACAAAATGAACACAAGCAGTTTAATTAAAATGTATTGTTATTAATCGGGTTATTAATCTGATTCTGATTTATAGCTGACAGCTGGGCGCCGTGGAGGACTCATGCCGCTGATTATTTTTTATTGATTTTTTGCGCATTGAGTCTGGGTTAGGTGAGTGCCTTGAGCTTGTTTTGTCTGGTTACAGCTTTGTCCTGGAGGAGTGGATACGTTTTAAAATCTGCCTATTTTTACCGTTTGCATCTGAAAGACCTAAACTCCAATGTCTGGTGGTGTTAGAGCCTTTAGGTGGCTCCCTACCTGCCATAAAAAACATACCAATTTATGAACAAAAGGACACTTTTAAAGAATTAAATGAATTCATAATTTTTTATGAATATAGGCTAAAAAGTTGTCCAAACGTCACCATTGTGAAACCACCTGGGCCCGATCCCAAGTCGTCTTTGCCACCGTTTCTTCTTTTACACCGGAACTAAAAAATGATCAATATCTTCCACTTCCTTCAACCACTGTCTGTTTGTCTGTTACACTTCTGCCACTCTGACTGATTTACTTTGGAGCGCAAACAATCAAAAGCAAACCTGCAGTGAGTTGAGAGCAGCATGCATTTACAGGAAACCTTAAGTTGATGTCGGAGTCCTGCCGTTACAGCATAGCATGCGGCACCTTTAATCCATTTAAGACTTTTCGGGGGGGCTTCAGACGCCCCTTTGAGTTTTGGCTCGGACAAGGAGACGACACCTAATTTGGCCTCGGGTCATGGAGGTTTCGGTGGTCAGCTTTTTTCTTCCGAGGGAAGATTTGGCCCTGTGTCACAGAGGTTATGGCACTGGTGGGCTTTCAGGGTTGACGCGAGGGTTAGGACCGAGGTTTGAACCTGGGTTGGAGAGGATCAGGGGGCTTTTTTAAAGGGTCATCTCAACACCAGGTTTTGGGGTAAAAGGCACCATTTCTATTTAGAAATGGAACAAAAGTGAGAAGGTAATTTTAGTGTTAGCTCAGCTGCACTTCTTTGCGTTATCATGTCTGTTTTTTGGACTTGGTGCAACCTCTACTTTGCTCCGAATCATGTTAATGTTTGGCAGGGCGGCTTGCAGAGGATGAGCCCCTCGAAGGATAAGAGCAGTCAAGTCCAAGCTAGCTGCAGATTGTTGAGACTTCAAGATCTTCTGGAGCTTTTTTGGGGGAGGGGTTCAGGTTTTGCATGTTCCCCGTGTCATGAGGAACTTTGGAAGTGGTCAGCTTGGACGGTTGGATTTGGGACTGGGTTATAGCGGTAAAGGGGCATCTAGAAGTAAACTTAAACCTCCGTTTAACAGCACTGGTCATCTTTAGGTTTTGGATCCAGGAAGTAACGCAGCAGCCTTCAGCAACAAAATGTTTAAACGAAGTGGTGACCAATCACATAACCGGGGATCCAGAGTTTGGTGTTAATGGGCCACAGCACCTGATTTGGTGTGAATGCAGCCTTAGAGAAGACCCCGGCTGGGACTATAGTCACAGTCTTGGTCAGCATTTTGGAGACAACCCCTGAGCTCAGGCGAACCTCTGAAAGCTACTTTATCCAGGTTTTATGGTAGCGGTCATCTCGGCGGGTCACAGCGAGGGTTCAGAAAGGAGAAGGGGGTCATCCTTGCTCCAGGTCCAGGGGGTGGGTGGGGGTAATGGTTGTGGTCAGTTCCTGGTGTCGAGGAGCCTCGGGGGCCTCTCTGCGGCGTCCAGGGGGCCAGGCTGCAGCCAGGTCAGCGGGTGATGGATGAGGCCGAGGCTGCTTATGGCAGGTGCCCACCAGTCCTGACCAGTCCAGCTTAATCAGCAGAGCACTCGGACAACAGACCCCATTTAACCCCCTAATGACCGGTCACTCAATCTGGACACACACACACACACACACAAACATTATGAACTGAGGGACAATTAATATGCTGGTTGTAGCGACAGATAGTGTGATTAAGTCTTCACAGCTGAGTGCACTGAGCTGCTGCAGACACATCTAATCTAATCACTGTTTGCTCGGACATTAAAGTTCAGGCGTTCCACGGGAAATATGTTAAAGAGTCGGCGTGCATTTATTTTATTTATTTATTTCTATCTGTGTCTGATACTTTAAATGTGTCTTTTTGCATGTGTGTGTGTGTGTGTGTGTGTGTGTGTGTGTGTGTGTGTGTGTGTGTGTGTTTGAGCTGCACTTTTGTCAGTTGGCCGTGCTCCGGCTCCCCACGGTGACCCACTTTCTGAACCGCGGTTCATTGTCTCACTTCATTCTGCTTCATTTGGCAAAAGAGTGCGTCGTGTCCGTTTGATTTGTGGCACCTTTCAGGAGAAAAAGTGTTGTGCAAGCGTTTGTTTTTTTATATTCACAAGTCTGCATCACTGAGTCAAAAATATCTAGAAGAAAACAAAAAAAAAAACTCATCACTGTGTCACATGTTTGGACCATATTCCCCATGATTCACTCTGGAAATAAAAGGCGGTCACATGACCATGAGCCGTGCAAACCAATCACGAAAGACCAGGAATAAAAGCTGCTCTTTAATGGAGACTCGTGGAGCCGCACTGCCGCTGTGGAGACGGCTTCTCAGAGACCGAAACGAGAGAACGTCTCTCCCTCCAAGCCGAGAGTCTCTGTTTGTCTCTTTAGGGTTTTAGGAGACAGGAGACGAGGGGGTGTCAACGGTGCGTCAACAGTTGTCCTCCCTCCGCTACTCACCCATGCTATTAGGAATGTGTGTGTGTGTGTGTGTGTGTGTGTGATCACATTAGTGAGAGTAGAAAGTGTTAATTGGACAGTTAATATCAGAGGTGCGAGCAGGAATTACCATAATGTGAGGCAGATAACGGCGTTAAGTTTGTGTATTGAGTGTTTGTTTTTTATTCGAGAGAGCACACACACACACACACACACACACACACACACACACAGCAACAAACACGTTGTCTCTGAGCCGGATCACTTCCTGTAATCACTGTCTGCACCAATGAACAATGTCACGAAAAAAACACACAAGAATAAAGAGAACCGGGATGAGTTACCTGCTGCGTGTGAGTCTCTGCAAGTTAACCATCAAAGTGCACCGACATGAACGGAAACCAATCACTGCATGAGAAGGAAGGAAGGAAGGAAGGAAGCAGAGGGCACAGAAGAAAGTAGGAAGATAGAGAGAGTAGAGGAAATATGGGCAAGAAGGAAGCAAGGGAGGAAGGAAAAAAGAACACGCATGAGAGGAAAGGAAGGGAGGGAAAAACGGGGCAAGTAAGGAAGGAAGAGGAGAATGGGGGAGAAACAAAAATGAGATTATAAACTGGAGAAAGAGGATGATGGAGGAAGGAAGGATTTAAAAAGTAAAGAGGGGGGGTGGGGGGTGGGGGTTTAGACAGACTGTTTGGTGTGAGTTTAAAAGGAAGTAAGACTTAAGTGGTTCTGGATCGACACAGACGAGCTCTGGTGTTAGAGGAATATCAGAGAAGAAGAATAAAACCACGGGAGGACGCAGCAACAGGTGAGACCAGACGGGAGGTCTGCAGGGGGGGGGGGCTCTATTGTAGTGTTTTAATGTGGGTTTTATTTGGCTGTAATAATATAGTAATATAACATCAGGAGGATGAAGGTCGTCCGCGGCTGTTTAAACTAATAGAAGGTGACTTTGTGATTGTTTTTACGTCGTAGTGCCGCTGCAGGTGTTGTGTATTACTATCAAATGAGGCCTATAGCTGGTTGTCTCTCTGCGTCTGATCGGAGGATTTTTAATATTATTATTATTATTATTATTATAGTGTTCAGAGATAAAAAAAAAAAAAAAGAAATTACAAAGAGGTTCAAACAACGTGGCCACTGTGTGTGCAACAGGTTGGACAACTGTAATTAGTCCCAAAGAAATGTTAAATGTACGACATTTTAAATAACTGCCGACACAAAATGCTGCTATGTTGCAGGTATTCAAGTTTTTTATTTAGTTGTAAATAATCAATAGTCTGCCTTCAGTCGTACTGCGTTTTAAGAACATACTTTTTGGTAACTTCTATAAGAAAATCAGAACACTTTAAGTACATTAAAGTGATAAAAGAGAGGGTACAAGTATCATCATGTCTCTCTGAATTCACTTTTAAAGTACAACAGAGACCTTCCTCGTCACTATTAAAAATGCTTATGTAGTAACAGTGATACAGTGGAAGATTAAAACACACCACAAAGAACAGTGAAGTCACTATTAATTAGATTTCCTTCTTTTCTTTTTTTTCAACCGCAAGCACACAGTGAGTCTCTAAGTGCAATAGTTGCACTACAGCGGTTTGTCCTCAGGCGCGTTATAATGGAAATTACCAGGACAGGGTGACGTGACATCAGTGTGTGTGTGTGTGTGTGTGTGTGTGTGTGCGCGTGTGTGTGTGTGTGTGTGTGTGTGTGTGTGTGTGTGTGTTATCTCCACGCTGCCGTTGCATGTGGTGACTCATTGCACATTTCCGCTGTTTACTGGAATATTACTGGAACATGTTTATGTCCTGAAGTTTTTAATGGCTACCTGAGAGCGAGTGTCGGGAAGCCTCTTTTTTATTTTGACTCTTTTTCTTCTTCTTCTTCTTCTTGCTAAAGTGCTTTTATAAAAGTTTGCTTTTTTTTGTTTCCTTCGGCTCGTCTCAGGACTGACGCTCATTGTTGGCTGAAAGTGACGCGCGCGACAAACAACAAATAGAAGGACGAGCGCAACGGTTAGACCTTCTGTGAGCTGCACGACTTCGGTTTGTTGTTCGGAGCTTTGGAGAAGTCGCTCACTAATGTGAGGACGAGACGGAGAAGACGATCTCATCAATGTGATGACTTTTCCCTTCACAGCCATGTTTTACCGAATCTTGAGTTGCTGAGAAGGTGACGCACAGTTTACCCGAAAAAAAAAAACCTTACAAAATTCCCAAATCCAGTCGCCAGAAGTGAGGAACGTTCACGTCTCCGTGGTCCTGAGAGGCTGTCAAACGAGGTCCAGGTGGTTTTCCTCCGCAACGAATCACTCGACGTATCCTCACAAAACAGTCCGTGTGATACGTTACGAAAAAAATGTGTGCGTTTTTCCTACAAAAGTCCAGCAAAATGTGTCGATTTTACACATACAGTCTTTTCAAAATAAACTTCCGTCTTCACAGAAGACAACTTAGTTCAGACACTTCTCATCAAGCATGAATTAGGTATTCATCCGTCACGTAACTCGCGTAGTGATCTTAAACCCAAAAACGAAGATCTTTTCCGAAACCTAACTTCCTGTGAATTTTATTTTGAAAGTATTGCGCACGTCGTGGTTTTGGGCTGTTCCATCCCCGGGTGAAACGAGAAGTCAACCTTTTTGTCACGTGACTTCAGACTTCAGTGACGGCACCTTCGTAGTTATTTGAACCCAAAACGAGGATCTTTTCCTAAACCGAACTGAGAGGATTTGTTGCAGAACGTTTCCTGGGAGGACTGAAGTTTATTTTGAAAAGACCGTGTGCACGTAATGAGCGGAAACTGACCCGCGTCGCTGGACTTTCTGTTAAAGAAACAAACTTGATTTGTTATTCTAAGAATTAATAACTTTGAAATACATGTTTTTAATTGGCTCTGATCTGACGAACCATCCCGTCTCAACGTCATGCGTACAAGAAGGGTGTGTGTGTGTGTGTGTGTGTGTGTGTGTGTGTGTGTGTGTGTGTGTGTGTGTGTGTGTGTGTGCGCCTCTTAGTGAGGAGTGTGTTTGGTTGCGTGCTGAGGACTCTGTGATTAGCTGCAGACACTGAGTGGGGGGGGAGTAAAAAGGGGGGGGGGGGACTGTCTGGTTTGGGTATTGCTCAAGTTTACCCTTGGTCTTTCTGCGACAGCCATCTGTTGAGAGAGTGTGGAGATGAACCCACTCGTGTGTGTGTGTGTGTGTGTGTGTGTGTGTGTGTGTGTGTGTGTGTGTGTGTGTGTGTGTGTGTGTGTGTGTGTGTGTGTGTAGCAGGGGTGGATTGGCAAGATTAGAGAAGTTGGCTACCACCCCCCCCTCCTCCTCCACTCCCGACGCACCTCCATCCCTTCTTCTTGAGGGCCTCGACCCTGACGCATGCCACGCACTCGTGGCTGTCCCTTACACACACACACACACACACACACACACACACAGAGGGGATCATGGTTGAGTCTAACCTGCCTAATTCTCCCTAATGGCTTCTCTATTCGGGGGATTAACTCCCTAAATCCACACACACACACACACACACACACACACACACACACACACACACACACATGAGGGTCCACCAGGCATTGGCCAGCAGTACAACCGTCATTTGGTCACACACCATCTTTCACACACACACACACACACACACACACACACACAAAGGAAATGGACAATAGCTGATCTCTTCGCAGTGATTTGGTGAGGCATCAAATGGCCTCTGGGCTGCAATTAAAATGTTTGGGACTCAGGGGAGAGGACGGGGGAAGATGGGAAGGGAGGAGGAGGAGGAGGAGGAGGAGGAGGAGGAGGAGGAGGAGGAGAGAAAGGAGAGGAAAGAGTTTAACACTCGGGAGAAGTTTATCAGGACGAACTCTCTAAGGCATCTGAGCGCGTGTGTTTTAGTGGTGAAGCCTCAGGAACGTCTCTCCAGAATTGTGATACAAAATTCATGTAGTCATGAACCAGGAAGTGTAAAGACTGCAGGAACACACACAGGAGCGGCGGGACGGGAGGCGAACGGGTCAGACAAAAAAAGTCAACGTTGACTTATTTGTCACGTAACTTCCGTACTTGATTTCATTGTAGAAACAGTCAAAGAGCCTGAAAGTAGAAGCGTGGAGGCTGGTGTAGCAGCAGAGTAATGCCCACAGTGTATGAAACCAGAGGAGGGTGAATCCCACCTGAAGCCCCTGAAGCCCATCCAGCCATCCTCTTTCTCTTTCTTCCCTCTCCTTTCTCCTCTCTCACCTTCACTCGCCCTCCTCCTCTTCCGTTTCCTACTCTCACCTCCTCCTCCTCCTCCTCATCTCTTTTATTTTGAAAAGCCCTCACGGTGGGCAGATTTCAGCGGAGCTCGCTGGCTATAACATGGACTTGTACGCATGTGTGTGTACGTGTACATGAATGTATATGTGTGTGTGTGTGTGTGTGTGTGTGTGATAGAGGCCCTCTGTTAAACTAACAGAGACCCAGGTGGTCTCTGGGTCCTCTTTTGTCCCTCCTCTCTGTCTCCTGCAGGCATGCATGCGGGGCCACCGCAGAAACAAAAAGACACATTTCAATGTGACTTCAGAGCAGTTTTGTGTGCAGGGGGAGTAAACTCCTCTTACACACACCCGCTAGATGAGCTCAGTGCATGCCTGTAGGGATACCCCCCCCCCCCCCCCAGAAACCCGGTTCTAAAGGGTTCTGTTATCGGTGCTGCTTTAGGGGTTCCGGAGCAGGATGTCCTCGTCTCAAGCCTCCTCTCTCCGTCTCTGTACTCTCACTACAGGTGGACGTCAGCGACGGCGTACGGAGTTAGTTTGCTAATAAGGCTACGCTAACAAATGAAAGCTAATCACCGAGCTAACTGTTTAGCCGCGAATGTGTTTTCAAGATTTTAGAACTTCTTGTATCGCTGCTCAAGAAAGACTGCTTGTTGACAAACGTCGATTCATTTTTTAATTAACGATACCCGTACATGTGTAACAGTGGATAAATATAACATCACAAAAGTGCATCGTTGATGTGGAGTCTTCTGATGAAAACGCAAAAAACACGAGCCGACTTGAAAGCACCACCACTGTCCAGCATTACTTTTCCCTCAACATATTCTTTATGCAAAATAGTTGCACATGTGTGCACTGTAATTTGTGTGTGTGTGTGTGTGTGTGTGTGTGTGTGTGTGTGTGTGTGTGTGTGTGTGTGTGTGTGTGTGCAAAGGTCTCTACATCAGCCAATCTGCTTCCAGAGCATGTCTTCTTCCTCTCTGGTTGTTTTGCAGAAGGAAGGATTGCTTGGTTGCAACGCATCAACATGTCCGACAGCTGTGGGACAGATCTGCAGCTGTGTGTGTGTGTGTGTGTGTGTGTGTGTGTGTGTGTGTGTGTGTGTGTGTGTGTGTGTGTGTGTGTGTATTGGGGTCGTCTGTTGGCAGGAAGCAGTAGGCAGCGAGTGATGTGGTCAGACCCTCTGTCACCAGAAAGAGAGAGAGAGGGAGGTCCCGTGTCTCTCTCTCTTCTTCTTCTTCTTCTCTCCTTCCTGTTGCTTGATTTCTTTTCCTGATCATCGCTCTTCATTAGAAGAAGAAGAAGAAGAAGAAAGAACACAAACAGACGGAGGCTCATTTGGCTCTCTGAAGGCTGATGATTGTTGATCGGGACATGATTTCAGACACCTTACTAAAATGAAACTGTTCTCCCTAAATTGAATCTCGTGAGTTTGAGACTTTTGTACTTTTATTTTGAAGGTTTTGGAGGACAGAATCATGCATGTCTTCAAGTCTTGCCAGCTGTAATTTCTCAGAAAACTGGATAGTGTTTAAGAAATAAACATAATTTAAATTTAAAAAAACATAAATAATATTATTTGTATTAATCCAATCAAGATGTGTCGTTAGAATCAGGTGAGGTTAAGAAATCTCCAAACAGATTGTTTGTTTTCTTTCATTTCCACATTTAATTTCTCATTTTTAAACAAATCTTTCGAGACATTTTTTTCCTGCAGATATTGCTGTTAGATTCCTGTCACTTCTACATGTCTTATGTTGTCTAATATTTAAAAATGAAAGCGAAACAGCGACTTCTCCCTGATTTGATTTATTTTGTAGGGGAGCGATCGAGAGAATAACAATACAGGAGAAAAGTGATGGAAAAATGTGGAGAGAGAGAGAGAGAGAGAGAGAGAGAGAGAGAGAGAGAGAGAGAGAGAGAGAGAGAGAGAGAGAGAGAAAGAGAGAGAAAGAAGAGAGAGAGAGAGAGAGAGAGAGAGAGAGAGAGAGAGAGAAAGAGAGAGAGAAAGAAAGAGAGAGAGGTCAGTGTGGAAAATCATTTTTTGTAAATATTGTGTGGAAATCAAAGAGACGGGGGAGACGGGGGGGTGAGTGAGTAGGAGGCAAATTGAGGGAGTCGGGGGACAATTAGATGGGAATTTCCAGTGTTAGTGAGCTTTTGTTGTAACAGGGAGAGTGAGAGCTGCTTCACGCATGTCTTTATACCTGTTACAGTACATGTGTGTTATTACGACATTATAATAGACTGATCATTGAAGAGTCTCTCATGTCTCATATTCTCATATATATGATTTTATAAAGGAGTTTCCTCATCCATGCAAACTGATAGGTATCCGGCAAAAAAGCATTTTCTTAATGACAAAAAAAAAAGCCACTTTGACAGACAGTTGATGAAGTCAAGTGCAGAGAGAGAAAGATCCTCCTCTCTGCTTCCTCCTCACAAACACACAAAGGTGTATCCAATGCAGAGAACTCACTTTTAAATTAGAAAACTGGCAATTCAGTCACTTTAAAGAGAGAGAGAGAGAGATCATCTATTTATATAATTTAACGGCAATGTTTCCATTTCTATATATATATATATATATATATATATATATATATATATATAAATTATTTTAAGTGAAGAAAAGTTAAACTTTTTTTATTTTTATTATTTTTATTAATATCACACTTTTCTGTATTCTTGTAGATCTTTACTTACAGTTTGTACATTTATTTATTTTATATCAGAGAGAGAGAGAGAGAGAGAGAGAGAGAGAGAGAGAGAGAGAGAGAGAGAGAGAGACAATAAGTAGAAAGAAGAGAAAGAAGTTTTAAGTTAAGGAAACAAGGGCAGACCAGTCCTGCCCCCTAGAGGCAGTGTGTGTGTGTGTGTGTGTGTGTGTGTGTGTGTGTGTGTGTGTGTGTGTGTGTGTGTGTGTGCGTTTGTTGAGGGGGGAGCATTGAGTCACTGTCACAGGATGTCCCTCTCTTCCCCAGGAAAACACACACAGACACACAGACACACACACACACACACACACACACACACACACACACACACACACACACACACACACATGTTGTTTACCCTTTTGAAGCTGCTAACAGACATTTCCCACGTACGTACACACACACACACACACACACACTAGCATCATCATCATTAAAAGAAAACTTTATTTTGATGCAGAAAAAGTTGTGTTGTCAGTGTGTGTGTGTGTGTGTGTGTGTAGCTCATTGCCTCAGGTGAAAGCTTCCGCTGCTTCTTCCCCGTTAAGAAAAGTGCGCGTGTGTGTGTGTGAGAGAGAGAGAGAGAGAGAGAGAGAGAGAGAGAGAGAGAGAGAGAGAGGGAAGGTGGGGGAGTGAGCTGGGCGGAGCCAGGAGAAGGGGGTTGCCCTACGGGGGCGTGGCTTACAGAGAGCTTAGTCAGATGGACGTCTACATTGTGAGGCATTTGAACACAGGACACCGAGTGGATCACACACACTTTAACCCGCACGCACACACACACACACACACACACACACACGCACTGGTGGAGTATCAGCGCTCGGAGCGGGACGGACTGCACCTGTCCGACACACACACTCTCGATCCTCAGACACACACACACACAGAGGAGCTGACCGGTCGTCCCTATGTGTGGATGGGACCAAAGTTACACGGTGAGTACGGAGCAGCGCGAGACACCCGCTGACTTTTTAACATTTATACCAAAAAGAAGAAGAAACTCCTGAGAGACTTTTTTATTATATATATATATATATATATATATATATATATATATATATATATATATATAAATGTATTTAAAAACAAATAGGTTTGAGCTCCTTTTGTGTTTGTTTTTTACTTTTATTTGAATGTGATGTTAAACTTTCTGGATCACTAGAACAGCAGAATTAAATGGCTTCTAGAATTTACTTCTTACGGTTGTTTTAAATTAGACTTTTCTCTTCTTGGTGCTTGTTTCTCGTTTTTATTTGTCTTCTTCTTCTTCTTCTTCTTCTTCTTCTTCTTCTTCTTCTTCTTGCACTTTATCTGGGTTTAGTTCGGAGTGTAGCTGCTGCTTGGAGGTGCTTGTCTTTTCTGTTTGTTCTGCACCTTTTAGTTTGTGTTGCTCACTTTGAGGACTTGACGTTTGGTGTTTAATGCAGACAGCTGGCCTCAGATGGACGTTAGTGACTTTGTTTCTTCTCTTGGATTTAAATGAGGGATTTCTCATTGCTGTGTTTTTTCCCTGATAGTTGCTCAAACAGAGTCTTGACTCAACTTATTAAATTGTTCCTTCGGTTTGAAATTCCTGTGACTGATGTGCACACTCAGCTTTTTTTTTTGGGGTCTTTCAGTTGGTCGAGAGGTGAATTGTTTCTCTGTTTTTGGTTTCACTATTAGTTTTGGATGTTGCAGCTGTTATGCAAAGAGTTCAGCTGAGACTCTGAAATATTGAGAAACATTTCATTTTTTTTTTTTTTTTAATGTGTTTTTATTTAAATGGGCAATTTAAAGCAGAGCAGAAACTTGTTGTTTTTTGTATGTGTGTGTGTGTGTGTGTGCGTGTGTGTGTGTGTGTGTGGGGTGCAGCCCTTGGGAGAAATTAAATTTTATTGCTGGAAATATTTCAAATAATTGAATTAATTTCAATGATTTGCTCCGGTTTGAGGACTTTTGAAGGATGATTGAAGCAGCTTTTTTTTCTTCTTCTAATAATTCAGATTTTAAGAGCATGATTTTTCTGCAACTTTAGAACAAGAAAGAAAGTCAGCTGCGTGTTTGAGAAGACCTCAAAAAGACCTCAATCAGAAGAGACTTAGGACTTATTAAACTCAACGGGTGCTTTCTGTTGTCATCCTTTAAAATCACTCGTCGTCAGTAAACAGAGGAGATGTGAGTTCATCTCTTTGTGTCAGTTCTTGCTACCTCTTAGTTTTATTTTGGGGGGGAGAGGGGGAGAGGGGGGGAGGGGGGGTGAGAGTGGTTAGCTGTGTGACTGGAGCCAGTTGGATGTGAAATAATTGTCTTTCTTGCGGCTGCAGAAGAATTCACAGTGTGGTCTCTGTTGATCTGCTGCTTTTCCGCTCGCCTGCGTGGGATGAGCTGCATGTTTTTCCCTGAGTGGATATCTGTGTGTGTGTGTGTGTGTGTGTGTGTGTGTGTGTGTGTCTTGGGTGGGATCTCGTTTGAAGTTTTGTTTGCGCTGCTGTGGCCCCCCAAATGGAAAAGTTTTGGCGCTCCCTTCCTCAGCACCCGCCCCCACCCTCCATGTCCATTACCAACACACACACACACACACACACACACACACACACACACACACACACACACACACACGCTGGGAGTCGGGATGATTTGCCGGTTCCGCTGCAGTGCCACTCTGCTTCCAATTTTAGCTTCATTCAGACACAGACAGCGTTTCCTTCCTCTGTCTTCAACCCCAGGAAGAGACGGGAGGATGAGGAGGAGGAGGGGGGGGGGGGGGGGGGGGGGGGGTTTAGGTTCATAATCTTCTCTCACACAAACTGATAACTGAGTTACACTTTCTGGAGAAGAAGAAAAAAGAAGTCGTAAAACACTCCAAAGGGATTGTGAGAAGTCAGTTTGCTTTCCCTGAGAGAGTTCTCTGATTTATGTATTTATGGGAACGTGTGGATTTAAAGGAAAATATGCTCCAGCTGACGTTCGTTGTTGATGTCTGAAAGCATCAGGACTCGACACAGAACAGTTTTATACGAGACACGAGTCGAGGTCTAAGTCTCCAGAGCTCAGCCTGACTCACTCTCAGTTTTACTTTGTGGCTTTTTATTTGTGGACGAATGAGAAATCACTTAAATTCATTTTCCGAGATGGGAAACATAATTTCTTATTGCGTCTGATGATAATCATCAAATGAATAACATAAAGAGGGACTGGGTTTGATGATCGTCATACGATCATCATTTTGTTAAAGTGATTATTTGTTGTCGTGAATGAATGCAGGTTTTTATTCCCTGATTGTTTCCCAAATTAGTTTTTTTTTTCTAAAGAGTAGACAAGACAAACTGCTTCCCGTCCGTCTCCAAGTGTGTGTGTGTGTGTGTGTGTGTGTGTGTGTGTGTGTGTGTGTGTGTGTGTGTGTGACAGCAGTATTAGTCAGACCCCCCCTCCTCACTGAGTCACCCCACATAATAATCAGAGCTCTTCCTCTCTTCTTGCTCTCCTTCTTCATCAGTTTTTATCACCTTTTGTCCTCTTCCTTTTCTTTCCTCTTTTTATTTCTTACCTCACTTATCTTCTTTTTTCACTTAGTCCTCTGGCATTGCTTTTATCCTTTCCTTTCTCCCTGTCTCACTCCTTTCCTTTCTCCCTGTCTCACTCCTTTCCTTTCTCCCTGTCTCACTCCTTTCCTTTCTCCCTGTCTCACTCCTTTCCTTTCTCTCTGTCTCACTCCTTTCCTTTCTCTCTGTCTCACTCCTTTCCTTTCTCTCTGTCTCACTCCTTTCCTTTCTCTCTGTCTCACTCCTTTCCTTTCTCCCTGTCTCACTCCTTTCCTTTCTCTCTGTCTCACTCCTTTCCTTTCTCTCTGTCTCACTCCTTTCCTTCCTTTCCCCCCTTTCTCTTCTCATCTTTACCTTTTCTTTTTTCTTTCTTTGCCTCTCATAGTTTGTTCTTCCTCCTTCCTTCCTTCTCTCTCCTTATGTTCCTCCTTCCCTCAGATCTCCCTCCTCTCCTTTCCTCCATCCTCAGTCTTTCTGTGTGTTTAATTGGTGGAAATGCTGACATAAAGGAGATAAAAAATTAAAAATATCTTTTTTTTTCCCCTCTCTTGTCCTTAATTTCTCCCAACCAGGCGACCTCTCATAGCTCGGCCATGTTGACCAGTGAGGGGGCGCACGCCATGGAGCAGGACGACGCGCACCACGGAGCCAAGATGGCCTCCACCGCCACCACCAGCTCCGGCTCGGACAGACCGGAGACGACGACGACGGCGGTGACGGACACGGACGTGGACATGGAGGAGGAGGACATGACCCGATGGACGGAGGCGGAGTTCGAGGAGAAGTGCATGTACATGGTCAAAGACACGGCGTGGGAGGCGGGGCCTGACACCGACGCCGTGACGACAACCAGGGCCGAGGCGTCGCTGCCCCGGAACCTGGCCTTCAAACACCCGGCCGACAGCAAGGAGGTCAGAATCAGAAACACACACACACGCACACACACGCACACACACACACACACAACACACACACACGCACACACACAACACACGCAACACACACACACACAACACGACAAACTTTCTCCGCACACACAGAGAGAAAGCCATCTGCTCAGAGTTCGTGAGTCAGATCCCGGTCATGTAATGGAGAGGGGGTCGTGTCTCGCCATAAAACTGCACGTACACATTACAGACACCAATCTGTGTGTGTGTGTGTGTGTGTGTGGGTGTGTGAAACGCCTGAAGCAGGAGTTTACACAAACACACACACACACACACACACACACACACACACTGTAAATACAGTTGTGTGAACCCTGCGACTTCATCGGCTCGTATCCATACATGCACTGATGACGGCTTTATCCCAAGTGTGTGTGTGTGTGTGTGTGTGTGTGTGTGTGTGTGTGTGTCAAACCTCATAGACGTCGTGTCGTGTCATTGAAGTAGCTGCAGTACCGGTGCCTGCTGGCAGGGAGCGCTGTTCAACATCTCAACAGACAAAACGCTTC